>NW_006430726.1:2935878-2952188 GCF_000325575.1 Pteropus alecto | reverse complement strand
CCCCACCCCGCCGCCCCACGCCCGCCCCGTTGCGCGCCCTGGTCCGCTTGAAGGTGGGGGTGGGACACACGCGTCCTCCAGGTCAGGACCGTAGCCCAGGACGCAGAAGGGGAGTCCGATGGCGTACTGGCTAAGGGGGTTCCGTCCCGGATCCGGACTCCTTACCCGTCAGCGGGCCGGGCATCCAGCCACCCGCAAGGCTGCCGCGGGAAGCCGCCCTCGGGAGCGAACCCCTGCTCGCTGGGAACTGGAGCTCCAGAAATGGTGACCCGTGAGGTGGGACACCTGGATGCGCTTGGAGCCCGGCCATCGCGGAAAGCGTGACGACCTTGTTGTCCCTAACCTCCCCCGACAGCGCTGGTCCTGAGTCCCGAGACTCGGAACCTGCCCGAGCAGGGACCCCAGGCCATTTTCCAGAAGCAGCTATTAGAAATCCTGAACCCTTCGCTAACAGAAGCCTCCTGGTGACTCCCTCTTGTCCACACAAATCAATCCCAATCCTGCTACGTTCGTGTCTCTAAAGACACTTACATGTCCTCCTTCCCAGACAGCCAGGCTTGGAACTTTACACGAGTCCCATCCCCCTTCCCCCCAAAAAAAATACCCTGGGTGCTCTTTGGAGCCCTGGTTCATCTCCCACTTTGGGGGCCCAGCAGGCATGACAGGCACTGGTCAGGTCTTCCATGAGACTCAGAACATCTGAGGTGCTTTTCCAGTCTCCAGAGAGGAGGTTAGAATTTCGGATCCAGACATTCATGGGCACCCCAGTCCCAGCCTGGAGAAAGAGCTATGGTTTACTCAGCGCTCACTGTATGCCACGCACTTTATTTGTATATTCCAGTTAACTCTCATGTGACACCTGGATGTGGGGGCACTATTTATCCGCATTTCACAGAGAGAAACAGAAGCCTAGAGAGGTGATGTGACTCGTTAAGGATACACTGAGGTGTGACAGCCAGAGCATGCCAAAAATCACCCTCCCTCCAGCCACTGCTCTTCTGGAGCTTGGATTGCGGGTTTATTAACCCAGTCCAGGATAGTGCTGGGTCTTCTACTAGTGCCTTAACTCATGAATTGTCACCCTTAGGGGCAAAAAAGGCCACAGAGGCGAGCCAGTCCTCTTGCTTGTCCTATGGCCAGCGATGAAGAATTTCATCAGCCGCTGGACACCCCAGAGGCATTTTCACCTCTCTTTAGCCTGGCGTCCAGAACCTTGGGGAAAACTAGCAAAGCCTCACTCTGGTCAAAAATCCACTCCTGATTTTTAGAATCCCAGTCTACACAGTCAGAGAAGTGGGTGACCTGTATTACTATCAGGATAATTCAAGCAGGAGAAAATGAGATGAAGGGGCAGGGAGGGCATGATATTTTTACACACAACCCCTATGGGGACCTGAGGGGATTCAAGAGCCAAAAGGACGAGCATTGCGAGGAGATGCCCCTCTCTCTGGTTCCCTGCAAGAGATTTCATCCCAACTGATAATCAGGAAGCCTAAACTCCCCCAGCCTCCAAGCCGAGAGGCGCTTCTTCTTTAAATGTGTTACTGTGATGTAAAATATTTTTAAAAAATAAACCTCTATAAGAGACAACTTCCATTACAAAAAAAAAAAAAAAAAAAAAAAACTTATGTTCATTGGACCTGAAGTGAAAGAAATAAAAAGCAAAATGGATTTTAAAAGTTTAGACTTTTTCAGAAGAGAGCCAGGGTGACAGCCCCCACCTCAAGGCTGCCTAAGAGGTAAAGATGGCAGCCCAAGGTTGAGACGGGGTGTGTACAGCAGATAGGGAGGCATCAGGAATGGGTGTAATGGAGGGGACAGGGCTTCAAGCCACACTGTTCAGAGGGCAGAGGAGAGAGATCCTTTACAAAATCACCCCAAGCTGATGGTGCAGCCTTGCCTGGAGGATGGCGTGGTGCCCGACCCCCTTTCGGACGCTGTCCTTCTCCACTCTAAAAAGACAGAGAAGGCTAGAGAAATGCCACTCTGGGTATTCCCCCAACACACAAAGAACTGGGATTTGGCCGGAGACATAGGAGAGCGGCTCTACTCACAGCACCCCTCAATTCATGGGGGGAACAAAAACTAGGTTGAAAGCTAATGGGTGGGGGTGAGGCTGACCAGTGAGGGGCTGGGGTGCCTGCGCAGATGGAAGCTGAAAGGAAGTTCTAATTAGCACAAAGCCGGCACCTTCCATTAATAGCTCTCCATCAGCTCCTGGATGCCGCCGAAGGGAGGCAAGTTGGAAAGTGTGAGGCTCACCTGTCCCCCACTCATTAACAGACCTGGGGTGAGAACAGGGCTGTCCTGACAGAAGACCAGCCCAAACCAGTCCCCCCACCACCCAATCTAATTACAGGTCTGACTTCTGGGCCCATTCCAGGGCAAGTGTTTAACACAATTCCAGTGTGACTGTAAACAAGAAATCTCCTGGACACTCACTCAGCCAGGCATCCGAGGACAGTGCTCCCTTAAAAAGAAAAAAAAAAAAAAAGTCCTGGTGTACATTCAACATATATGAAACCTGAGGTAGATAAAACTAGTCCATGGTGAGAGACATCAAAAGGAGGGTGGGCAAAGATTGACAAAGGCAGGAGGGAAGTTCTGGAGTGAGAGCAATGCTGTTTATCTTGAGTGTTGGTTACAGAGGTGTAAATGCATTTGTCAGAACCCACAGAACTGTACACCTATGATCTGTTTCTATACGTTAGACTTTCTAACAACATATGTTGGGTGTACACGTACGTGGCTGTCACACACATATGCATACAAAGGTCTCGGCTCCTGACTGATTTCTTCATAGCCTGTGATCTCCTTGATGTGAAGGTTCACACCCTTTTCAAGGGTCACAGTGGAGAAAGAGGCCAGAGCAGATGGGGAAACGGGGCTGTGCACATCTCACAAACACAGGGCCTTGGCTGGCTGGGTAGGGAGGAGGAATGTCTGAATTGAATCAATTAGCAGCAGAAAACTTCAGAAAAGAAGTAAGGCCCTTCATAAAAACAAAGCCCACTCCTTAATCCCCAAAGGCAATCCTCTCCCCCATTCCCATGGCCATTCCTCAGTAAACAAAGAAATCCCTCCTTCCACATCCACACCTCAATATTCATTATGAGCTGACGTTAGAGACTGCATTCCAGCCTCCCAGAGTGCCCTAATGACTGGAAACCCGAGGGCAGTGACTGAGGGGTTTTCCTCTCTTTCTCCTCTCTCTCGACATCTCTCCCCTTCCCACGGCAGCCTGTTCTTTATTTCCTCCTCTCTCTCCCTTTCTCTTTCTTCTTTTCTTCATATTAGTGAATAAGCAAACCCAAGGCAAGCAAATCAAGGCAAAGACATCACTAACTCTACTTTGTTCATTTATTTTGACAAGCGCAGTTTAATTTTAATTATTGATGATAATACTTCATAGTAGATGAGTAAACGTGCTGGGGTATATTCGGTAATATTAATGAAGCCTTCCTAATACGAACTTTCAATCCAGCACCCCACCTGGAAAGCTGCCTGCTGGAGAAGTGGGGTGAGACCACTGGTTTGTGGTAGAGTTTGCAATATTTTTGTGGGGGCGAGCGGGGGTGAAGAACTTAAATGGGTTTGAGGATTAGCGAAGGGAAAATTAACCCGATCTAGAGAAGAGGCAAATATGCAAGCCGTAACCGTGTGTGGATGTGGATTGTGTGTATTTAAACACCTCGAGAGAGCACACTTTGTGATAAGGAGGCCCAGGCGCGCACACATGCCACATGCATATTTACACATGAATCTCAAATGTGCAAATCGACAGAGGCCCAAAGAAATTAGGCTCTGGGCAATTAAAAATTGAAATAAAAATGGAAAACGTGATACACAGAGTTCTATATCTCTTCAAAGTACCTTTCTCCTACTTACCATATGCCTCGAATGGGCAAACGCAGTAAAAATTTGGAAGATAATAAAAAGGGTAGGGGGTTTCTTTAGCTGGTGATTACTTAGGATGTGCCTTTCAACACACAATGAACCATGAAAAACGGGTCTCAGTCAATGCGACATCATTTTAAATGGGACAGATTATTTTTATAGCTCCCACCCAAACCTGACACCATCCTTAACCAATTGCCATATAAGTGGATGATTCAGAATATAGACCATATATATAAAAGAATGGGTGTATTATGTATACAATTGTGGAGTCACAGGTGTATGTATACTTGCAGATATATGCTCCAGAGCATTTACATTAATATTATCTACAGTAATGATAAAGACATAATATTATTAGTGCTTAAATTTTGGAATGTAGAGAAATAGTTGACCTTTTTTTTTTTTTTTAAGTACCGCAAGTCCCCCTATTTCTCATCTCTACCTGTTTGCCCATGCCCAGGGTGGTTTAGGGACATTTTAAAAAGGCATGGTTATCTTGAGAGCAACTGCCCTGCCCGCCTCAGGATTTTCCTAGGGTCTAAAAGCCCAGGTTTGGTCCAGCTCTAGGGTCACGAATGATTAACTTAGCAATTTCTGGTTTCTCTTACTAGATGATTCCAGTGGGGAAAAGTGAGGCCTCTCCACAACTAAGATGTATCAGAGGCTTCAATGAGGGGGCCCCTTGGCACAGCCACATGCGTGAGATTAGGAGAACTGCCTGCCCCCATGAAGTGCCTTACGCCAGCTCCCCACCGTCCAAGTAGAGGAATTTCTTGGCCACCAGGGCAGGATCATCAGCTGGAGGCACCTGGCTCCTAGCTTTCTTGCTTGGCCCCAATTTCCTTGAACCCTTCTCGTTAAAGCCATGGCCTGGCTCTGGCGTGGGAAAGGCAGTTTGGAGCTTTTCACAAATCCAGTATCCCCTTGAACCAAAACCAATTAGCCTGGCCCAAGGTCCTGTCATTGAGGCCCTGGCCCTCTTTTCAAACCCCTGCGGCTCAATTGCGGTGAGGGGCCGGCCAGTGAATGCCCAGACCACTTAAAGTGGTGCTTAAGCCGAACTGGCCTGGAAGGAAGGAGCCAGTGCTATGGGAGCTGCAGTGGCCCATTTTCAGAGCCACTGACCAAGGTTTTGTTCCAATCACAGCTCCCGCCCTGGCTGTATCTTTAAAAACCCTCCCCACCTCTCTGATTCTCAGCTGTCTGGAGGAGAGATGAAAAACTGGCTGAAGGAAGCCATTAGACATCCAAATTGGCTTCCCCGGACAGAAAGGACATCCTGAAGTTCTGCCCTCAATAATCTTGTTCTCCCTGCTGATGCACAAGGAGCTCTAACATTGATACAGTACCCACTGTGCTCTCGTTGCTTTCTATGAGGAGCCTGCAGACCAGCCCATCTTACAGATGAGGAAACTAAGACTCAGGGGAAGTGACTTGCCCCAAATCACAGCACTTACAGCAAGGCAGTTTGGGGAATCTCTGATAGCTCCTGAACACCATGTCTTAGGAAGAGAGAGAGAAGAGGGTGAGAGATAGACCGAAATGGTCCTTTGGACCAAGACGATAAAGACAAGTAGGGAGTGTGACCTCGCGGACTGGAAAAACTGAAAGCAACTCCAGGACAAGCTCAGGTCTCTACCAACGCCCTGCCCACACTACCCGTTCTTCCCCGCCTGACCTAAGCTGAACCGACCCCAGGCAGAATGGGGTTGGGAGTGGGGATGAGGTGCCACAGGTTCCTCCAACCCCCCCAGTCCCCACCTCCCCTTCACACCCGTCTAGGCGGAGTGAAAACTCGCCCTCTGTGATGGGCCGCACTTCCAGGGCGCCCGGGCCGTCGCCATGGTGACGCGCATCCCACCCTAGGCCAGCGCTGATTGGTCACTCTATACAGGCTGACGGAGGGGGGCAAAAGTCAGGGCGGGATGGGGACTGAGACACTCTGACACACACGCGCGAGCTGCCAAGGGGGGAAATAAGGGCTATTAAAATGGCGCCGCGGCCTCCAAGGGACCGCCGCTGTGGGTGCGCAAACCCAGGTTGGAAAAATACGGGTGTTTTTTAGTCCGCGCCGAGTCGCCTGGGCCTTCCTTGGAGGGTACATACATCCCACTGAGGCTGCCCCGAGGTTCAGGGCTGACCGCTCCCAGGTCTGTCCCTCCCAGACCGCCCTGGGACACGTTAGAGGGGCGGGCAAGCAGGAGCGCGGATTAGCGGGATAGCGGAGCCCTGAGGCGCGGGGCAGCAGCGTTTGGGGTGTGAGCTGGGGCGGGGCAGCGGCCGTGCCTCTAATCCCTGCTCTGCGTGTGGGAGCGGCTGGATCAGGGAATTAACGCTGTAACTTCGGATTAGTAACGCTCGCTAAATGAGCGCCTAATTCCTACCCTTCATGCCTTTCAGCGTCGCCGCTGGGCCCTGGGAGGCCTCCCGGCCTCACTCCCTCCACGCTTTGGTCCCATTTCCTGGAGGTCGGACTGCGGCCACGGACAGTTCCCTCGAGCAACCTGGTTTAGGCCTCTGGTCGCACCCAAGCCTGATTTTTAGCGGCGTCCGTGATGCCAGCTTTTCATTCTCTGGGGCAGAGGCCTACTTGGTCCAACAGTCGTTCAGGGCTGGGAGTTCGTGAGCCAATGAGAAGGAAGCCTTTGGTGCCTCCCTCGCCAGGGGAGTAGGGTTTGCCCTCATCCCTGTCCCACCAGTGGCTTGCTGGGCAACCTTGGCGAGCCACTGGGCCTTATTAAATTCAATATTTCTAGATGTCAAGTGAAAAGGGTTGGGTGAAGAACATCTTTGAGGTCTCAACCAATTCTGGCTTTCGAACTGCAGTTTCAATTGCGTTCTCAAGCTCTCCAAAGCCTTTTTGGATTGGGACTTTGGGGAGTGCAAACTTGTGGCAAAAGTGAAGCCCAAACATGGGGAGCGAGTAGCTAGAGGAGGTTTGGGAAAGGCCTCCTGGAGCTGGGGAAGAAGGGCTGAGAAGGCCCAAGGTTCAGCCAGCTCTGCCGCCGTGCAAACAGAAGAGGTTGATGGGGCATCAATTTTGAGTCTGTGCCTCATGCTTGAAGTATCCAGAGGGGATTTGAACATGGCTCTGGTAGGGGCCGGCATTTATATCCTCAAGCAGAAATCTGGCAGGTTGGCCTCTCTCCGGGGGCCATTTCTGGTGGGGTGGGGTGGGGTCCGGGAGGTTAGGATTCCAGTGCTCTCTGCTCTCCGAAGCCCTGCTGCTGCCATCCTTTCTTTGAGGCAGGAGGTTTGCATCAACGGATTTTCGTAGAAAACGGAAAGAAAGCCTCATTCTCCCGGCTCAGACTCCTCTTCCCCGGGACCCAGATTTCAGGTACACAGACGGTTTGGGACCCTGGCGTTTTAAAAAAACTCATTTGGACTGTGCAGACAAAGCTGTGAGGCTGCAAAGTAGAGCTCCTAGTAGGACTAGTTCTTGCAAAATAGCAAAGGGATAGGAATGGTGGAAAGGGAAGATCGAAGCCCTGGGCCCAGGGCCAGCTGGCTAAGAAGGGAGGCAGGAGTACAGGGCGAGGGGGTGGGAAGAGCTGCTCTGGTTTCCTCCGAAATGAGGTCACGATCTGCGCACAGGCTCCCAGGTGCGCTGAGAAGGGAGGGGCAGCCCAAGGGATGCTGCCCATGGCCTGCCTGGTGGATCCTGAAACACAGCACTAGTCACCTTTGACAGTCTCTTGCCAGGAAAAGGGGAGACTGGTCTTTAAAAATGGGGGGGGGCGCACTACACAAGATCCATGAGAACCTACCTGGTGATTATCTCTGGGGAGGAGAACTGGAGACAGATGGAGGGCAACTGACTTTCCCTGCCTGGTCTTTTGTTTTCTTCTCATTTAAATGTTATTTGCAATAGCTAACACATTCACATGGTTCCAAATTCACAAGGTGATACAGTGAAAAGTCTCCCTCCACCATCCACCTCAGCAGTTCCTCTCCCTAGAGACAACGGATTTCCCTTTTGTACTATTTGGATTTTTGCCTTTTACCCATATAACCTATTTTCAAAATAATTTTGTTAAGGAAGGCCAAAAAAAAAGGGGAGGGGCTTGAGCGAATGAAAAGGAAAAAAGACTTTGGTTATTACAAGGGACTGGCAGGTCCTGGTAGGGACTGAGAATGATAGGCCTTATAAATAACTGGGCCCGGCTCTGCACTTCTGACCTGTGTGACTCTGGGAGTCACTTCAGGCCTTCCAATCTATTTTTTCCTGTGGAAAGGGGAAAAGGGATAGAAGATTGTGTTGGGTGATGGTTCAAGTCCCTTCCAGCCTGCCTGTCAGAGCACTTATACACTCACATGCCTAGAAAGCCCCCCAAACCATCAGAGGCTCTGAACCCACATTGAGTCCTTTCTTCCCTGAGGCATGGCAGGATCCAAGGCTGGGTCTACAGCCACACTTGTCCGGGAGACCAGGTAGTTCCCCAGGCTTACAGGAGTCCTGAGCTTCAGGGCTAGCCAAGGTGTTAGGGAGGAGAGTGACCTAGAAGCAGATAAAGACCTCAAGAGGGACCCCAGTGCTATATGCTTTGTGGGGCCTAGATCACCCTGCAGTGAGCAAGGGTGCGCCCCCACTCCCCAAGCCCAGCAAAGAGGGGCTAGGAGCCTGAGTGGCCCGGTGTGCTGCATTGGGTTGCCATGGAAACGGAATGCAGATTTCCCCCAATTGCTTTTTTATTTGCTAGACGTTGTAATACATCTTATGTTGCGACTTGTGGGGCGAGTAGGAGGAGGGACTGCTGGGAGCTTGCCAGCACCTTATCCACTCGGGGAAGTTGGGGAGGCACTGGCGGGAGTAGCCCAGCTAGGGCTAGTGCAGAGCAGAGGTGGTGCAGGTTGGGCTCTGTCCCTCCCGCCTACCCGCTTGCACTTGGTTTGTATGCAGGGCAGGGCCGGCCCATCCGGGAGGAGGCCCCCGCCCCGGCCCCTAGCCATTGAGCTCACTCTTCGCCGGTTCTGCTCCGCTTCACGCTGCACACAGACCCCCCAACTGCACACAAAGGCAGCTGCCAGAGCCCGTGAAAAGTGATCAAATTATCAAGAACTTGACCTCACTGAGGGGCGAAGCTCCAGCAACCCCCAAGCCGTATGCTAATGGCGCTCAGGGCTGACTCGTCGAATAATTCGATAAAGGCTGCATTGTTAGCGGCGGGGCAGCCCCCTGCCCACCCCTTCACTCTCCCTTACCCCCACCCCCTACCGGCCGCTGTCCCTCTCCCATCGCATTTGCATCCCAAAATCCCCGTCCGAGGCTCCGGGAGAGGATTGTTCCAGCCTGATTTATGGGGTGAAGGCGAAGGCTGGCGCCTTCCCCGCTAGCGACCCCTCTGCAACCCCACCCCCCTCCGCTCCCCCAGCCCGCTCCACTTTGGGGTTCTTGCTTCGGCGCTGAGGGATGTAATGGGGGCGGGGAAAGAGGAGGAGTAGGGGGAACACCTGGCAAGTTCTTCCAGGAGACGGAAAGTGTCCCGGAGAGAGAGCCGAGGTCAGGTACCTGGTCCTGGCGCGGCTGCTTCGTCGGGCTGGAGTCCGCTGGGCCGGCTCTGGGCTCCTCTGGGCTCGTCTGGGCTCCTCTGGGTTCCTCTGGCTCGTGCGGGCCTGGGCGGCCGGCGGGGCGGGCGCTCGCACGCAGAAGTTGTGAGAGTCATTTCTACTTTCGGTTATCTAGCTTTATGACGGCTCTGTGGCACTCATACAGCTAGATAACCAAAGAGAGAAACGGGCCTCCCTTCGCCACCGCCGCTGCCACGCCGTGGGCCCCATGTGCCGCTGCCCGGTAGGCGCGGGGACTGGAGCGGGTGCCGCTCCCGGAGCCCCGGGCGCACACGGAGAGCCAGAGGGGACCGACAGACACACAGACATACTGACTCCCACCACCAAGGCCGGCAGCCCCCGCCCAGTTCCCTCCCGCCCTCTGTCGCCCTCCCAGCGCGTTCTTCCCGGCTCCCCACTCTGTGCGCCTGGGCACCAGCGCCGGTTGCCAGCTCCGACGGCATCCCGGGGCGCGCTAAGGGCGCTGGTGCTCTGCGCTCCAGCAGCCTCGGGCGCCCCGGCCGCCCCCAGCGCACTGGCCCGCCAGCCCTCCTCTCGCAGGCTAATCGCCCCGCGGGGAAGTGACGTCAGTCCAGGGATCGGCCAATCACAGGCTCCCATTCAAATCCCAGCCCCCCTTCCCGCGCTCCACACCACCCTGCCTTACAATGGCCTCGGCGTTCACGGCTTCCCCTCCCGCAGGGCAGGGCAGTGCCCCCTCTGCCCTGGAAAGCGTTAGGGCCGCACGCCGGGTGCGCACCGTCTGGCCTTTCCTCCAAACTCCTCTGCTTTCCCCTAAGCCCTAGGAAGCCCGGGAGCCACTGCGAACCATCAGAGTTAGGGAGCTCCGGTGACGAGGTTTGGGACGCGCGTGGTGGGGCGTGGTGAAGGTCTCTTCAGGGCTGCCGAGAGCGCACTTGGGAGGTCAAGAGCCAAAAATAGGAGCCGTTTCACCTTTAACTTTCCTTTTCCTCCCCCAATGCCCAGCACCTTGCAGTAGACCCAGCCCACCGCCTAGCTTTAGAGTGCAGAGAGGAATTAAGTGTCCTGGTGTGTGCAGGTCGGTGTCCCATCCATAGTCCCTGGCGCATAGAGGTTCCCAAGCCATGCTACCTACACTCGAGCCAGGCCCTGGCGCTCAGTATCAGATCGCTAGGTTCCTTCTCTAAGAGCATCTAGGAATGTACAACAGATTGTGCCTGGCCCCTTGAAGATGTCTTAGGCCTGAACTGCTGGTTAAATTCATGTTCCACCGAAAAATGAAAGCACAAAGCCTCCTTCGAGGGCTCTCAGCACACACCTCACCCTCTTACTGCAAGTGGCTCAACAGGGGAAAGGGACCGCCATTCTGGACTGCCCAGAATCATCCCAGCTGAGCCTGACAGCATACCTGGAGGACTCATTGCAGCCTTCCAGAGGTGAGTGGCCCATGGGTGCCGCTTCTTGTTCATCCCAGCCATCACCCCCTTCCTCCTTGATGCTGTGGCTACCTTCTAGCCTGAGGTGCTGGGATTCCCCTTCCTCCTCTCCCCCACCAGCCATTGCTGGGCGGCAAAGGATTAAATAGGAAAATTTTGATATCTTTGCTTCCAGATGTTCCCTGAAAATTTTTCAGTTCAAGAGCTAAGGAGAGATAGGCAACGGAAAGGCGGGTGGATTCCCGGCTTTCAGTGGTCAATACATGGGTTTTCTGCAGCCAGACTCTTGCTGCTGAGGTCTGTGCAGAGCATCGCGAGGTTGGCCAGACGTACCCATGATGGTCCATTTTAGTGGGGCCTGGGGCGCTGAGCCGCTCTCTGTCAGGCAAATCCCCACAGGATGGGTTCCGAAGAACAGGGAATTTTTTTAAAGAGGATGGTTTGGAAAGGATTTCATGATTTTTCTAAATATCCCGTTCTACCCTAAGAATGACACAGCTCCATTTTGTGAAGTTCCTGATTTTGTCAAGTGCCTGTTGCTGCACCACTTGTCTCTGCTTTGTTGTATTTTCACCCTGACCCTAAATCCAAGGTGGCCTGCATCCTACTCCCGTCCCAACCAGCTTGTGCTGGACCAGGCCTATCATTTACATATCTACCTCCAAATCTCATTTTGAATACACATTCCTTTTTCCATTAGGCGAACAAGAGCCAGACAGAGCAGCAATAGTAGAGAAACAGAGAGGCCAGCATCAGCCCTGGGGAAGGAACCACCCGAATTTGGGCCCGAGACAGTTAATTCCGAAGGATTACCATAATTGGGAGGCGCCCCTTCCTTCCCCTCCTCCTGCAGCTCCAGGAACCCGCACTGTCTCCCCTTCTTCGTGTATGTGGGGGCGGCCTCCAGAGCCCTAGTCCTTCTGGGGCACCCCGGGTGGGAAGGATGGGGCTGCGGAGGCGGGAAGGGGTGGAGAAGCACGGTTCACCTGTGAGAGAGGTGGGGGGGAATGGGAGCGAGGGGAAGAGAGAGCAGGAAGGAGCCCCTCGGAGTGTGATTTAAGCAGGATGCTGAACAAAATGGCTCCTCAGCGAAGCTCACGGTAACACAGCAGCGCCCGACTGGCAAGCTGAGGGCAGGTGGGAGCTCTGGGAGAAAGAATTAAAAGCCTGATTTGGATTCAATTCAGATGCGGGAGGCCACTGTCATCAGGTCTACATCTCCGCTACCCTTTTTGGGAAACTGAGTCCCTTGGTGGGGAGCAGGTGAGGCCAGCGGGGGAGATTCCCACGCCCTGCTTGAGTGGGACTGTGCTGGAATCAGCGACCCCTCCTTCTCCATCACTCGGCCATCGCAGCACCACTCCCATGGAAGGAGGCCACGGTGAGACCTGGCCTTGAGGGTGTAGGCTGTGGGGAGGAGGCTGCTCTGCCGGGTTGGGACTGGCTGTAGTCTCCGTGGGCTGGTGGCCGGCCTCCATGCTCAGCTTTAAATGGGCCCAGGAAGTGGTCCAGGTTGATGCCAGCCCAGAGGCACATTGTGTAGGCTGGACGCCTCCAGGTGAGGGTAGTGGGCTGCTGGGCAGGCCCATACCAGTCCAAATGAGGAGATCAGCCCTGGCCCCCAATCACCCTGTCATCTGCATGTTGGACTGAGTCTGGGTTCTGTGTGCTTTGTTCCACACCAAGCCGCTGGCCTTGGGCTACAGGCCCCAGTGTAGGTGCTGGGTGCTGAGACCAAAGCACCAATGCTCATGGCTGGGCTCTGGCCATGGTGCTGAGAGCTGCCTGCTGGGGCTCTCCTCCACCGCTGCTCGGTTTGCCCTGAACTTCCTTGGCTTCCTCCCCACAGTCCCAATCCTGATCTCCAAGGCATGAGCAGCTACCAGGGGACAGGAGCAGGGGCCAGGAGAGAAAGCCTCAGTAGTAGTGCTTCCTCAAGAGGAGACTTCCTTCCCAGGTGCCTTCACCGAGAGCCAGAGGCTCCATTTTTCATATTCAAACCTCCACCAAAGGACAGAAAAGATACGGGGCTCCCATATCTGTGTCTACAGAAAGGCCTACTCCTACAGTAACCACACGTGTGCCCTGTGCCCCTTCAGATTCACACAACCTGCAGCTCCCCCACACACTTAGCCCAAACACCCATCTAGCAACTGGCCCAAGGCAGGTGGCAGATCCCCTGCCCATGCACACACATGTGCACATGAGCTCTCTTGTACCCATTGGTAGCCTCAGCTGCCAGGGCTCCAAGCTGGCTTTGGCCCAAGTTCCTGTTTCCTGTCGAGGGTCACACAACTCAGTGCAGGGGCTGTGACAGCCTGCCCCTGCACTGAGTTGCCCTCCCCCTGCACCACATTTCAAGACACAGTGAGTTAAGGGGTTAAAGGAAAAAGAGTGGGCAGTTCTGACTTTAGCCAACAGTCCTCTACAGGCACCTGGTATCTTGAGATCAGATTTGCTCTGATCCAGAGGCTTGGAGCCTGAGATGGATGGGGCTCCCCAAGTTCCAGTATAGACCTAACATTCAGCCTGGGACTAGCACTTCTTTCCTGAGTCCCTTTGGGCCTTAATTAGGAGACAGATCTCCAGTTACATCCTAGGCTAAGTGCAAGGTGCCCTTTCCCCATTGCTCCATCCCTCCTTTGCTCCTTCCTCGGGCCCAAGCTTTGATTAAGGTGATCTTCCTATTGTCTGGAGTCTGGAAGTCCAGCACTGGGCTAGCTCAGATGGATCCAGCTTCTCGTACTCATGGTCCCTCCACACCCACCTCCAGGTAGTGCCCTCTCTGTCCCCCACATCTGGCCTTCCTTTCCTCAGAAGGCTTAGACATCTTGGTTGTGAGCTCTGGGGAGGCCCATGCTGGGCAGGAACATGGAAACACCCTTCTTGAAAAGGCCTGAGCAGAGCGGTCCCCCTCCCCTGGGGTCCCCAGCAGCTGGTAGTGTAAATGGAGTCTCCTTCAGTGGAACCTTGCATGAACTCCCTCCCCCCCGCCTCGCCCCCGACAACAGGGTCCACCTAGCCTACCGTCTGGCCTCTGTCCCTTGATTGAAAGCCAGACTCTCAAACTCCATCCTCTTCTTCTCTGTAGTTAAAGGATCCATCTCTTCCAGGATATGGGGGGGGGGGCTCAAAAGGGATTCCCTTTCAGTCTCAGCACCTCAATTTATCCCCAGGCACAAAGACTATTTCTGGATGTATAGTGTATTTCTGGATGCATCTGGATGTATGTGTATTTATGGGTGCACACACCATTCCCAGCATCTCACCCCAGAGCCTCTCCCAGCTTCTGCCACCTACTTCCCCACTCTACCCAAGGCCAACCCGAATCCCCAACCCCAGCCTTCTTGCAGAGAGGCCCCTCACCACAGCCTCAACCTCCACAGCTGCCCTCATTTTCCTTACTCTCTGGAGCCTGGACTGGAGGTTACAGAGACACCCTCAAGCAGATCCAAGAGGCCTGTTCTGGGGCACGATTGGGGAGCAGGACAGGAAGGATTTCCCAACAACTTCCCATTACAGAGTTGGAAAAGTGTACCATAAATCTTGTCTAGACTGGTGCCGTTTATTGCATTACTTCTTGAAATATTTTTTCCAGGGAGCCACTTTCTGTTACTTTTTTTGTGGGGGAGGGGATGAGAAAGAAGAGGGGAGTTAGAGGCAGAGGCAGCGAGGAAGGGGCTGGCCAGGAACTCCCCGGGAAGCTGACTTCAGAAACATTTCCTCCTTTCTGCTAAACCCGTCTGCAGCCTCACAACTTCCATCCGGATCCACGCCTGTCACCTTTCTGCATTCCCAAAGTCCTCACCTCTGACACTTCCCACTGCCCCTCGACCCTTGACCTTGGCCTTGACGATTTGTCGGGGATGGTGGGTCAGGCCCCTGAGGCTGAGCCCCGCCTTCCACCTACCTTCAGAGTGCACCCCTCACCCCGCCCGGTGGCGATGGGAAGCCCGAGCAGGGCTGCCCCAGCCCCCTCTCCCAGTCCAGACCAGCTCCCTAACGCTGCCCTAACCGAGGCTACGCGCTCGAGCCCTAGCCCCCGCTCCCCAGCCTCACTGAGACACACACAGCAGGCAGCGGCACTTACGGACGGGGAAGGGGGCCGGGGCCCCGCGAGGCAGCAGCGGGGGTGGGGCAGCGATGGGGACAGCGGCTCTGCGGCCC
Source organism: Pteropus alecto (assembly GCF_000325575.1). Classification (NCBI taxonomy): domain Eukaryota; kingdom Metazoa; phylum Chordata; class Mammalia; order Chiroptera; family Pteropodidae; genus Pteropus; species Pteropus alecto. Next base: position 2,937,153 of record NW_006430726.1, on the reverse strand, counting down.
CTGATCTGGCGTGTCCACAGGCTCAGGCCCGGCTCTGGCCACTCTCCAGGCTGGCGGACGCACGGCCGAGATCCGCGGGAGGCGGGCAGGGTGGCGGTGGTGCGAGGGCTCCCGGCAGTGCGCGGCTTCTCTGGGCTCTGAGCGGCTCTCAGCGCCGCCTTCTCGGGCGGGCACGGCCCGCAGTGACGTCAGCGCGGCTCCCCCCGCCCCCTCCCCTCACCCCGACCAGTGCGGAATGGAGGGGGCGGAGGCAAACTGCGAGGGGCGCCCAGCCCAGCGCCCCCTTCCTCCGCCCCGCTTGCCTCCCCCAGCTTGTCTCGGGGAGTCCCGGCGCCATTCGAACCCTTCATTCTCCCCACGCCACCAGGCTCATCCGGAGCTGCCACCAACCTGTGAGGTGGTGGCGAGCCACGGGTTGGAGCCTCGCTGGCAGCTCTAAGCTCGGGGATCCGGGCTGCTTTGGGGAGAATGGAGAGCTGATGGGACGGACGTCTACTCTCTGGGCTGAATTGGGGCGTTTTATCTTTCCCTTAGCAAGTGTTGGTCAGGCTGAGGGTATCCACGCTGGATTGCCCGATCCTGGGGCCTCCATTGAGCCCGGAAGGGATATTTCAGCTCGGAGAAACAGGTCCCGTTGGAAGCCCTCGAGGCTGGGTCCTGCTTCTCTAAGGCCTAGTGGCGTCCCCACTCCACTCTACCCCGGCTGTGGCACCTGCAAACTCCACGTGCTGGGCTGGCAGCGCCCCGGAGCCGCTGTCCAAATGCTGAACTCGGCCTCCAGAGAGGCTGGCTCCGGATGCCCCGCTCCCTCCCCCTCCGCGTTACCCGCAGGGGTCGGCAGGGGGTTCTGGGACACACAGCGCAGGGCCCCGGGGAACTCCGGTGCTCCAGGATGCTAACGGAAGGCTCCAGGGAGAGAAGCGAGCGGTCGAGGGGAGGTAGGAGCCGAGAAGGCAGGCAGAGCAGCGCGCCTTGTTGGTCGTTCGGCCACGCTGAACCACCGTCCTCCCCGTGCGCCCTGCCGCTCTCCCTGGGTCCCCTCTGCCAGTGTTTCTCCCGCCGCCACAGAAGGGGACGTCCCTCCAGCTGAACTTGTCAGCGGGTCTCACCATCCATCACGAGTCAGACAGACAGGCCAAGTTCACGAGCAACGCTATTAACTCCTTGCAAACCGAGCGCCTCCCACAGGAGTGAACCGCCTGGCGGATCGCGCCGTCTCCCCTCCGCCTCTCAGAAGCAGTAGCCACCACAGCTATTTTCTTCGTTCCTGCTTCT
>NW_006430726.1:2925470-2935806 GCF_000325575.1 Pteropus alecto | reverse complement strand
TTCCTGACCGTTTTTTGTTATGTTACTTACTTAAACTTTCGGTCTCCATAACCTCTCTGGTTTCTCCCCTTCTAAATTAGTTTGACACCAGTGTAACTGTTTTTCTAAATGTCTTCCCTTTTCCCCATTTTGTGACTGTGTTCATTGTGGAAAAATTAGAAAGTTCAGAAAAACATAAGAGACAAAAATAATAATTGGCCTTCATTTCTACAACGAGAGGCCTGACTTTAAAAGAAAAAACAAAGGAACATTCTCACTAGAAGAGTTTAGATTGCTGCTGTGTGCGATGGGGCAAGCAGGGCGGGGGGCACCCAGCCTTTCTGAACTGGATGGGGAAAGAAAAACAAAAACAAGCTGTGAAAAAGGGGTCAGAGAGGGAAACGGATCCAGAGAGATCCTCCTAGAGGAGCCCCCGAGAGACCCAGTGAGTTGGAGGACTGGACACAAGGACCAGAGAGCGAGTGCATTTAGAATCTCCGCTGGGGGACCGGGGCAGGCCCAGGCACTCCCTCCCTCTCCACCCACCGGCCCCATTCTAGCCTCCAAAGCCCAAGAGAAGCTTCTCCCAGCCTTCCTGGCAGCCCAGTTCTTGAGCCTGGCCCAGAGTGGAAGCCTTGGGTGGGAGTTGGGGGGGTTCTCTGCACAAGACAAACGCTCGGCCCTGCTGGGGAACCTCGGCCATCTCCAGAACTTTCTCAGCCTCTCCTTGTGGTCAGGCCAACTTGGGCCACTCTCCCCCTTCCCCCACTTCCTATTGAATTCCTGGCGTCTGGTAGCTGGCGGCAACTAGAGCGACCTACCAACTTTTCCCCTGGGCATTTTCTCACCCCCTCCACCCCCCAGTGCTTTCTTTTCTTCTCCCTGTGCTCTTTTTGAAAGGAGGCACCCAGGCCCAGAACGTGTTCTGCAGTTTAACTACTTCCAAATTCTTTGTTCAGGTCACCCCGGGACGCCATTGTCCGCTATTGAGAGCTTGGGCGGGAGGGCGGGTGCGCCTCTGCCTGGCGGGCCTGAATCCATTAGGCCGCCACTCTGGCCCCTGCGGCCCACTGAGGTGCCTGCCAAACCCGGGCTCCAGCAGCCCCCTCTCGTCCTCCCCGATCCTGCCCTCAGCTGCCTTTTTTGGATGCCTCGGAGACGCAGGATGCTGCAGGTCCATGTAGGGGTTATCTGGGTCTCACCCTGTCCAGAGGGACTGGGCATGGGTACAGGCCTAGTACGATTCTTGCCAACTCTGTTCCAGTCTGCACGCTCTCATCCGGGGTCTTGGCCACACCCCATTGCTTGTCACTGGGTTCTTGGACCCTCTGGGCAGCTTTGGAGGAGGCTGTAACCAGATCTCAGAAATGGGATGGAGAAACGACCAACATCACACCTCCTCCTCCACAGTCTGTGTTTCCCCCTTCCTTCTTCCCTCTGGGCCTAGCCCCCCAGCTTCTAGTTGACTCAAGCCTCTCCTGAGTTAAGAACATGAAAGGTCGCCCAGATTTTTTAGGGGAAGCACAGCAAGGAGTGCCAGTCCTGTCCTGAGCCCCCTTGTTGTCCTCAAAGGCTGGTCTACCCAGCATGGTGACCTCCCCAGCTCACTGGGCAAAGGACAAAAGGTGTCCTGGCCCTAGGCATGGCTTCCAGGCTCCTAGGGTGCCAAGGCTGGTGCCAGGGATGCCTGCCCCCACGGCCTTACCCTCTCCTCCCTCAGAACCCAAGGAGTCAGAGAGCGTGGGAGCCTCTCAGGGAACTCAGCTCCTCAGTGCCTACCTGGGGACTGGCTAAAACACTGGTGCACCAGTGCCCTGCGGAATGCCCCAGAGAGCGTCCCTCAGGTCCTGTAGGGATGCAAAGGCTCTCTGAGCCCACAGAAGGCTTAGGAGAGACTGAGCACATAAAGCTAGAACCCACAAAAGGACATCGAGAGGGTGTGGGGAGGAAGAAACTTTACCCTTAACGTTCTTCTGTTCTTCTGGCTGATCTAATAATTAAATCTATATGAGACAGATTAACAAGAGAAAACAACCAAAGTTAATTGCATATGTTTTGCATGGGGACCCCACATACATGGGAGAGATGGAGACCCCACATATGTGAGAGGTTCAGACAGAAGGGAAATTGAGGTACATAATGACGTTCTGAGTTAAAGATGAGGTAAGGCACCTTGGGGTTTCAGAGGGGAACAAGGTCGTTTGCAGATGTTCGGTAATTAGGAGTTTGCCGTGCCCTATAGACAGGTCATAAAAAGATATTTCTGGTGATAATGCCTACCTACTATGGGCAAGGCCCCTAATTTAGATTCTGCTAGGTAGTTAACAGAGAGGGGCAGAAATTTCTCTAGAGCTGGCAGGGTCTCAGTTGCTTTTAGCTCAAAATAATCATACCACAGAGGCACATTCTGGGGTGACTCATTCTGAACCCCTATAGAGGCTAGCTCACTCAAAACGGATGCCCAAGAAAGGGTCAGTTGCTGTTCGGGTAGCTTTTCTCGGCTCCCCAAGGTTCTTTGTGCCGCCTCATCCTGTTCCTCCTACTCTGGCATTATGGGGCCATTGAGTCCAAGGGCAAATACAGACACACCCAGACCTAGAGGTCACTCAGACTTTTGGTCCAGTCCGTCCTGTCCAGTTGAAAGATCCACCACACCCTTCCGGGGAGCTGGCCTCCAGGAGAGAGTCATGGATGCGTCCCTAGGCCGGGTGGGCCTCCTCCGGGGCAGGGCCCCTCGAGGAAGAAAAGCGACAGATGAGGGCTCTGGTTGCAGAAGAGGAGTGCTGGGTGGTGGGCCCTGCAGGCCCAGGGGGTGGGAGGGAGGGCGGGCGGCCTCCGCTGCACGATCCCTGCTCCCAAGACCTCACGACTGGGACCTCCAGGCCCGCGCCGCGCGGCATTAGGGTGAGGTGACTTCACGGAACCCACCTCAGCCTAGATGGGTAGCGGAGGAGGCAGAGCAGCGCCCCCTGGCTTCTCCACTGGAGCTCTCGCAATGCTGCCCTGCCACACCCTTCCCACTGGGTTCCAGACCTGAAGCTGGGAAGGCCGAAGCTCGCGCCCCCCGTCACCAAGATCTGGCCGGACTATGCCAAGGCTCTTGCGGGACACAGGAACTCCTGAGGGTCTCCTGGGCTCCCACTCCCACGTCCTCCTTTTTCCGTCCTCCTCACCCGCCCCGGGTCCTACAGCGGTGGGTCTGACCTCGCAGATCTCCCGCCCCTGAGCGGGGCTCCCCGCTCTGTACAAGAGCGCCCTCTGGCGGAAGTTTCCGGGAGGTGCAGGCGCACATGTCTTAGGCTGCTGCGGGCAGGGTAGGAAAAACTCTGAACCCGCGCGGGGTGTCTGCCCTCTGGTTTCGGGTCTGGATAGAGGGGACAGAGATGCAGTAGCCTAACGAGAGCTGGGCACCTCTTCCTCCTCCTGGCTCCTCTCTGCCTCTCAACCCGCTCATGAGTGGTCAGGAAACAGGCATTCACGTTAATGGGGACACCAGTGAGTAAGGCAGCCAGACTCCAGGCCTAAATCTCATCTCCTCTTCAATCTGGAACTGGGCCCTCTGCTATCCTGGCCTCCTTCGAGAAGGTCCCATGTAGACTGAGGTTGATGGGGCAGGCTCAGGACCTTTCCTAGGGTTTCCTCAGCCAAGTAAGCTATGCCCTTTGTCCACACGGTACTGTCAGTCCGTTCCCAGTGTCACCCTCCCCATCTCAGCAGTTTCCCTTTCAGACAGGGTCCCTCTCATACCTGCGGGACCTCAGGAAATTAAGAAGTAGAAGCCCTTTCTCAGGTCCGAGGATCTTGTTCCAAGGATGAGTGGTAGATGGGCAAGAGGAAATGACAGGATGTACAGGCAAGGCCCGAAATTTGCAGAGTCGAGATTCCGGCCTAGGCTCGCACCTTCAGTGGCAGCAGCATATCTGTTGGCCCAAGCATGATGTTCTGATTTGAAGCTGATCATAAGTTTTGATGGGTTCCTGACATTCATTCTACAAATATGTGCTGAGCTTCTATTATATGTTAGGCACTTTGAGGGGCAAAATTCAGGGTAAGTAACTTGCTGAAAGGCACACAGCTAGGAAATTGCTGAAGCCAGGATTCAGCCTCAGGTGTGCGCTACCCTACCCCCCTCTCTCCTCTCTCAGTTGAATGATTTCAGAGGTCTCCTGACTGGACCTCCACTTTAGAAATCACCTTCCACCTTCCTTGGGGAGCCTCTGCTGGGCAAAGACCTTTCCTTCTATAATGCCAGCCTGATCATGTCTCCTCCTTGCGTAAAATCCTTCCGTGGGATTCTGCCTCTCTCAGGATAAAGTCCCAGGTTCCTCTGAGGCATACAGGCTCCCCCTGTGATGTGATCTGTGTCCCCCTGGTGCTCCTACCATCCCAGTCGTCTTCTGTTTCTCCAGGGCACAGAATCCCTGCCTTTATGTGCACCTGCAGCTCTTCTGCCTAGAATACTCCTCTCTTCAGTATGTTTAAGATTCTAGGTGAATGTCACCTCCATGAAACCTTCTCACCCAGACATATTCACTATGACTCCTCCAGCTGAAAGACCAGATATGCCTAAGTAGCCATGTTTGTATTTCTTGCGACCTCCCCTCCCCCGGATACCCATTGATTGAATCAGTCATGGGAAATGTATGGAAAGATCAAGGCTCAATGCTACTGTGCCGCCTTCATAAACCCTGGTTGGAGTGTGAGTTCTATCTGTCTCACGGAAGGGGAAGGGGGCGGGGCTGGGGTGCGGGATCAGCCTGCAAGGTGGCGGAGTGGTGTGTTTCTGCAGCCCACTCCTGAAAAATACCGAAGTCAGTTTCTCAAGTCAGTTCACAGTGTCCTGGCACACGCACAGGCTAGAAAGTTCAGACTGACTTTCAGTCCTAATCAGGTATGTGACCTCACTCAGGTCTGCGTCCAATTTCTCTGAGCCTCGCTTACCTCATCCGCACAACTGGGTCTCCAGGCTCTCGTGATTCCCGTGGGCCGCCTTTGCAAGGTACTTTACAGTTTTTCAACTACGGGGCACCAAGAGCCGCAGCCGTTCGTGCACCTCGAGCAACAGGAGGTGGATGCAGAGATCACAAAGACTGGAAAGCAGCCTCTAGCTGCTCCTCCGGCCAGAGGGAACAGGACGCTCTCGGGGGGGGGGGAGGAATAGCCAGCGGGCAGATTCGGTTTCAACAAAGGGCAGTGTTTTTACCCATCATAATTGCCCAGGATGAGGCCAGGCCGCACAGGGCTGGTGCGGTGAGAGGATTCCCTTCGGCGGTGAACTCCAGCCATTCTCGTGTATCAATTGATTTTAAATCGGGATTTCCGCATAGGATTATCGTCCTCTCAACTCCTCCAACCACGTGGGGGGTACGCGTAGCTGGTACATTTTAGAAATGTGCACTCCACCCCGTCCTGGGACACGTAGGCGAGCAATTCCACAGGACATGCTGAGCGTGCAGTGTGGGAGCTGTTACTTCCGCAGCTGCGGGCGTTCTCAGGCTTCAATGTGGGGCTGTAATCAGCACGATCTTTGCAGCTGTCCGAGCACTCCATTCCTAAGAGGAGGAATGGACCAAAAAGAGTACTCCCACCTCTTTACGACCGCGGCAGGACTCGAACCTGCAATCTTCTGATCCGAAGTCAGACGCCTTATCCATTAGGCCACGCGGCCGCCTCGTAGGAGAGGTTGTTTAGACAACCTACAAAATCTCATTACCGCCCACCAATTTGCCTAAGACCGACCCACCTGCTTCTTGAGCAGGGGAGTTGGACTTTTATTGTGCAGGGAGGGCACACCCGGAAGTCCCCTTTCCCCCCCGCATGCGGACCGGTCCACTTGAGGCCCTTCTATTGGTCGCGCGGGGAGTCTCCCCGCCTGCCTCTCGGGTAAGCCGCGGGACAGAGCGCGGCGCAGACGGGAAGTTGCGGCTGCCAGCGAGGCGGACTGGTCGGGTGGAGGCCGCAAGCCACCTCGAGGCTGCGTAGGCCGCGCGGAGACGCCGCGTCGCTGGTCTGGGGTCGGGAACCGCAGACCGGGAGGCACTAGGCGGACCGAGGTTTCTGGCGGGATCGGTGCCGGGGAGGCCGGGTCGTTGAGCGGCGGCGCGGCCCCTCCCTCCCCTGTCCGGGAGTAAGGCCCCGAGCAAGGCGGAGGCTCGTCCCAGGGCGCACCGCGGCGCCGCCGCGGGGCACGGGCGGGTGGCCGGGAACACTGAGTCCGCCGGCGACGCCCCCTGCAGGCCGCCCTCGGCCCACTGGGCCGCGGCCCGGGTGTGGGTGTGGGCCCCGGGGCTTGGCGGCCCACCCGGCGGGTTCGAATCCAGGTGCTGGCACCTCGGCGCTACGCCCTCTGCCCTGGGCGGTCGCGATCGGTTGCCCTCGCCACCAATTTGCCAAGGGCCGGCCTGCGCGACCTATTCGCCGTTGTCATCCAGTCCTGTATGACAGAGTCCTTAACCCCATTTTACGGAGTAGGAAATGGGGGCCTAAGGAGCTTGCCCAAGGTCATGCAGCTCCTAAGAGTCAGAGCCGGGATTCATACCGGTTGGTCCAGAATCAGCGTTTTTAACCAGCATCTGTGATTTCACTTTCTCTAAGTTCACTGATGAACCTACGTGAACCTCAATTTACTCAGCAGGGGTATTGATATTTTCCCAGGCTGTTTTAGGCTTAACTGAGAAAATGTACCGAAAAGCGCCGGGCGCGTTGCCTGGGACGCCGTGAGTGCTCAAGGAATGACGGCTTGTAATGTAACAGTTGATACCTCTGTAGTAACACTTTATGTCGTCTGTCTACTTTAGAATTTGTAGGTGGAAGGCAGGCATGATCAGGCCCATTTCACTGACAAGAAAACAGAGACAGGACGTGTCTCTCCCCACGTCATTCAGTCAGTAAAAGCAGCCAAGCTGGAGCCGAAAGCCAGGTGTCCTGAATCCCAGCGGGGGGCTCCCTGCACCAACCATGAGCCGCCTGCTCTGGAAGAAAGTGGCCGGCGTCGTCGTCGGGCCAGGGCCGGTTCCAGCTCCGGGGCGCTGGGTCTCCAGCTCCGTCTCCGTCCCCGTCCCCAGCGACGGGCAGCCGCAGCCGCAGCAGCCGCAAGTGCCATCCTCGGAGGGCGGGCAGCTGCGGTACAACCCGTTGCACATCCAGATGCTCTCGAGAGGGCTTCACGAGCAAATCTTCGGGCCAGGCGGGGCGATGCCCGTCGAGGCCGCGGTGCGCCGCAGCGTCGAACACCTGCAGAAGCACGGGCTCTGGGGGCAGCCGGCCGCGCCCTTGCCCGACGTGGAGCTGCGCCTACCCCCCCTCTACGGGGGCAGCCTGGACCAGCACTTCCGCCTCCTGGCGCAGAAGCAGAGCCTGCCCTACCTGGAGGCGGCCAACTCGCTATTGCAGGCCCAGCTGCCCCCCCGGCCCTCGAGCTGGGCCTGGGCGGAGGGTTGGACCCGGTACGGCCCCGCGGGGGAGGCCGTACCCGTGGCCATCCCCGAGGAGCCGGCCCTGGTGTTCGACGTGGAGGTCTGCTTGGCAGAGGGAACTTGCCCCACGCTGGCGGTGGCCATATCCCCCTCGGCCTGGTAAGTAGGGGCTCGCTCGGGTCAGGGGACTTTAGCATACGTGGGGGCCCAGCTTCCTAGCTTGGTTCAGTGAACGTTTATTGAGCCTCCACGGTGTGCGGGGTGGGTGCTTTTCTCGTGATTGCTGATCCGTGGTGAACTAAAATAGGCTTGCCCCCAGCTTTAACAGAGGGAAGACACGAGCAGTAAGCAAACACCCAAGCAGATGTCAGGTGGTGATAGGGGCTATGTGGAGAATCAGTGGGGTGTTGTACTTGAGACTGACCAAAAGACCACTTAAGATCACCTCGATTTGGTGCCTTAACCCCCTCTCCTAGTAGCTTCCTGAGAAGTTAGTTTAAGACATTTGAACAGTGTTTCTATTTGGGGGCTTTGAGCAGAAATCTCCCTTTTGGGGTCTGTCCCAGGCAGCATAAGACATTTAGTATCCCTGCCGCTCTGTTAAATGCCAGACCAACCCCCTCCTTCAGCATTTCCAAATGCCCCCCCTGGAGGTAGCATCCCCTAACTACTCGCAGTTGAGAAATTGTTGAGAAATGCTGCTTCCGACCCTCCGCCTCCCAAGCAGGCATTTTAGTCCCCAAAAGGTATATCCAGTCTCCCTCTTTTCTTTTTAAGTACCTTTCTAAGTGCTACCCAAGTTTCTTTTTCAAACAATGATGGCAGTACTGTTTCTCCCCTTTTTTATTCTTCATTCCAGGATTAAAATACTATTTACAACCTTAATGCTTTCAGGCATGGCCAGCAAAAAGTTGGCAGTTTCTTTATTCCTATTGGAAGCTACATCTTTGTAAAGAAAGCTGCGAAATGTTAAATATGCAGTTGAGAATGGTGAAAACATGGCTAAATAGATAAGGTAGGCATTCGTCGCTGAAAAGAGCGAAACTAGGTGATTCCTCATTGATTTAGTTCCAGTGCAGATGAGAGTCTCAGTACTTACTGTGTAACCTGATGGTCAGAATAGAGGGGATACCGCCCGTCATTGGAGAAGGTGAAGTAGGCTGTGGTGGCTGAAAGAAACTTAGGAAATGATTGACAAGAAAGACTTGTTTTTGATCTCTTGGTCATTTTTGACCAATTTACCTAAAATCTCCTTTTCTCTTCCTCCTCCTTCCTCTCCTAACTTCACCTCTCTCTCCTGTTCTTTCCATCCTCCTCTCATTCTCATTCCATTCTTGCCATGGTACTGGGGGCATTGCTCAGTTTGCCTGGTGGCAAAAGCCTGGGCTTCCTGGAACCCTGACTATGGTGGGGTGGGGGATGCCTGGTGGGGCCCTCATAGCTGTCCACTTTTAACCTGGACATGTCCCTGCCACATGGCTGCAGCTGTGTGTAACACCAGGTACCTGACCAGCCCGCAGTTTCCGCAGGGAGGGGAAGTCTGGACTGCCAATAGGGCAGTTTCCCAAAGGCTGCGGGTAAGGGCTTTGGTCCCCAGGCTAGAGGGACATGAAGGAGGCTGTCCCCATTTATCTGAGATCATAGGAAACGAGTAGCATTATTGGTGTTGGCTCTATTTACCAAAGGTATTTGCATTTTGGTTTTCTTCTTATCACAAATTTATAATCCAGCTGCAGGCCAGGATCTCAACACCAGTCTGGCTTTTAATTACAACTAAAGTTCCTGTAATCACCATAGCCTTAAATAGTTCACATTTTTCTGCCTTTTCTTTGTTTTTAAGGGCTTTGACATGCTAAATTGGAAGGGGGGGAGGTTTCAGCTTGAGTCCCTGAGCATATTCCCACCTTTTGGAGTGCGAGTTAGATTTTACCAGGTTTAAAACTAGGAATCTCTCTTTGCTGCCCCTCCCCCCACCAACCCCCCCCCCACCGTTTTGTTTGTTGAAACTGTGGGCAGTAACCCCTCCTCTCCTTAAGGGGTGCAGGGAGCTCCTTTGCAGCTGTGGTGGCCACACATGTGGCCTCATCACTCACTTTGATGCTGAATGGCCTTGACCTTTTGGCATAATCTGTGGTTCACAATGGCCTTTTCCTCAGCAACCATTTCCCCCACGCTTAGGCTTGTGGGTCTTGAGCAAACTTCAGCCTTTTCTGAATCAGTTTAAGGCCCTCAACAGGCAGCACTCATCCACCGTCCCTCCCACCCACATCCTTTGCAGATGTGCATAATTTCCTTCATTCTGGCACTTACCCGAGTCTCTCACTCAAGAGTGGTTGCTCAGAGAAGCACAGCACCTACAAGGTGTGTGATTTGCTCTTTGTCCTTCAGAATCTTTCCAGGCGTCAGATGATTCACCCTGTATATGAGTGCAGCATTCGTCATTGTTTTTGCCACTTTAAATGGAGGGGGGGAAAAGAACGGTTTCTACTTTGGGTTCTATTATAATTGTTTATCTTCTTTATAGCCCTTTGAGCACTAGCTCTTTTGTGTTTACAGGCATGAGGGGTTGATAATATTTATAAAACACCTCAGAGCCAAGCACAGATTTAGTGAACACTTGGCTAACAAACACCTCGATGACTCAGGCTGAATGGTGGCACATCCAGTAGTGTGGCACTTAGCTCCATTTTTATCCGTGGAAATTGAAAAGTAAAGCAGCTTTTGTAACTGTCCCATCCCCCTTCCCCTACAGATACCCCCACAGCGTCCCACCTGACCCCTAGCTCTGTGAGGGATAGGAGCACCCACTGGTCTCACTTGTGCCCCCAGCTTGCTAGTGCAAGACCTGGCACCTGGCAGCAGGTGTGCAGTGGGTGTTGATAAGTTTCATGCCTCTATGCTGAACCTGCCTGCCTCTCGCCTCCCTCAGGTATTCCTGGTGC
>NW_006430726.1:2918148-2925402 GCF_000325575.1 Pteropus alecto | reverse complement strand
TGACCTCATTCCCCTGGAGGTCCCTGCCAGTGCTGGCGGCCCCGCCCAGCGAGAGTGGCAGGAGCAGTTAGTGGTGGGGCACAATGTCTCCTTTGACCGAGCCCATATCAAGGAGCAGTACCTGATCCAGGTAAGGTTCCTGGGGCCAACTGCAGGTTCTGGCCCAGGCGGACCAGGAGCCCTGACTCAGTGGCTAGGGGAGACGTTGCTACAGGACCTCCTGCTGACCAACCCTGCCTCGGTCCCTGTGTCCAGCTGTCTGTCCCCAGGACCTGCCTGGTACAGAACCTGAGTTGTCACAGTGGCCCTTCTTTCCATGTGTCATTGCAGAGCTTGCATGGGTCTTTGGATGCTCTGGGCCTGCAGCCTGGGCTTACATGGCACCTCGGCCACTCATGATGAGCAGTGTGAGCTCCTGAACATCCCCGAGCCTCAGTGTCCTTATTCGTAAAAAGGGAGAGGGCAGAAGCTGTCTCATGGGATTGTTCAGAGGGCTTGACACGTCTAACACTCCGAACCACACCTGCTGTACTGTTGTGACATTTCTTAATTTTATGCAAAATGCTTTGTCACTGTGTTCTCACAATGGTCCTAGGAGAAAGGCAGGGCAGGTGAGAGCAGCCTTAGCCCATAGTTGAGGGTGCTGAGGCTCAGACCACCTTACTGACTTGCCCAGGGCCACGGAGCTTGTGAGTGGCAGAGCTGGGGGTGAGCCTGATAGCTCGGAAGGCCTTGTTTTGGCTGCTCTGTACCCAAAGTGCCCCTCAGAGTTGTTGCTGGCTGCCGGAAGGACTTAGGTGTTGGGATCGAGCCATGTCTGCACCTTCAAGGGTGGCTAGAATTTGGGCGGGCAGGCCCCTTGAAGATCCCGGGACAGTCATGAGCAAGCATGAAGGCGTTCTGTCTTTAGTGTGGGGAGGCTGTGTGAGGAGCTGAGATGGGGCTGGCCCCTCACCTGCAGTCTCTCCTCAGGGCTCCCGCATGCGCTTCCTGGACACCATGAGCATGCACATGGCCATCTCAGGGCTAAGCAGCTTCCAGCGCAGTCTGTGGATGGCAGCCAAGCAGGGCAAGCACAAGGCTCGGCACCCCACACAGCGAAGCCAGAAGTCCCAGAGCAAAGCCAGCGGCCCGGCGGTGAGGACACACTGCGAGGAGGAGCCAGAGCAGGGTGCTTGGGACCCCTTTATCAGCCTGCCTGTCTGGCCTTAGGCCAAGCTGATCTGCTATGTCTCTTGCTCTGGCCCCTCAGATCTCATCTTGGGACTGGCTGGACATCAGCAGTGTCAATAACCTAGCAGACGTACACAGCCTCTATGTTGGGGGGCCTTCCTTAGAGAAGGAGCCTCGAGAACTGTTTGTCAAGGGTAGTATGAAGGACATTCGTGAGAACTTCCAGGTATGGTGCTGCAAAGGGGCTCTGGGAGGTGGGCTGTGGCAGACCTCTAGCTGAACCTGGGGACTAGAGCTGCCAGATCTGACCTTGAGATTGGCGGTGGTGGTGGGACGGCTGCCCACTCAGCGCCTTCCTGTCGCCCGTGCCAGGACCTGATGCAGTACTGTGCCCGGGACGTGTGGGCCACCTATGAGGTTTTCCAGCAGCAGCTCCCACTCTTCTTGGAGAGGTGAGGGGGAACCCCTGTGGGGCCCCTGGGAGTCAGCGGGTTCCCAGTACCTGGGCCCACTGCCATCAGGTGGTGCTGGGTCCTCCTTAGGCTGGGGGCCTTAGCCTTTCTTGGCAGAAAGGATGGAGCCACTCTGTCCAGTGGCGGCCACCTGGGCCCTGGAGAGGAGGGCTGAGGGCTGTGCTGGAGCCTCGTGTGTGGTCTCAGTTTATCAAGCACCCGCTCTGCACCCAGATCTGGAGCTAAGGGCTTTACATCCATCCTGGTATGTTTGCTAGTAACTCAGACTTCTGATCCAGTCAGAGTCATAAATGTCAGACTCCGTTCAAATTTTGACCCTGGTATCCAACTCATTTGACCTTGGGCAAGTTACTCAGTTCTCTGAGCCTCAGTGTTCTCATCTGTGAAACACCCAGATATACTGTGGGGTTCGTGTAGATTGCTTTGGGTAGTATAGACATCTCAATGATGTTAATTTTTCTTATCCATGAGTGCAGTACGTGCTTCCATCTATTTGTGGCTTCTTTAGCTTCTTTAGTGTCTTATGATTTTCTGAGTTCAAGTCTTTTACTTCCTTTATTCATAGGGGTTCATTTTGATGATATTGAAAATGGAATTGCTTTTTAATTTCTCTTTCTGATAGTTTGTTATTGGTGTATAAAAATGGAACTGATTTCTGAATATTAATTTTGTATCCTACTACTTTACAAATTCATTTATCAGCCCTCATAGTTTTTTGGTTGAATCTTCAGGGTTCTCTATATACAGTAGCACGTCATCCACACAAACACACGCTATCTTTTTACTGTTTTTTTTCTATGTTTAGATGTGTTTAGATCATAAATATTGGCCACTGTGTTACAGTTGCCTCTAGTATTCAGTACAGTGACATGCCGTAGAGGTTTGTAGCCTCGGAGCAATAAGCTATACCATAGAGCCTAGGTGTCTGGTAGCATCTAGTTTGTGTGAGTGTACTCTGTGATGTTTGCACAATGACAGTCGCCTAAGGACGTATTTCTCAGAACGTATCCCCATTGTTAAGCAGCACATGACTGTATCCCCATTTACAGATGAAGGGACTGAGGCTCAGAGAGGTGAAGTGACTTCCCCTGGGTCTCATGGCTAGGAAGTGGGAAAACTGGGATTTAACCCTGTCTCTTTGACTTTAGAGTTATGCCGCATGGGTGGTTGACTTGAGGCTTGCCAAACCGGCTCAGGGATTGGGCCAAAGCCTTGTCTCCCGTGGTCATTTATGGCAGCCCTGGTGTTTACCACAAGGTGTCCCCACCCGGTGACTCTGGCCGGAATGCTGGAGATGGGTGTCTCCTACCTGCCTGTCAACCAGAACTGGGAGCGTTACCTGGCGGAGGCACAGAGCACGTATGAGGAACTCCAGCGGGAGATGAAGAAGTCTCTGATGGATCTGGCCAACGATGCCTGCCAGCTGGTCTCTGGAGAGAGGTAGCCAAGCCTTGGGCGGGCAGGATCCAGGCAGAGGACAGGTGGGCAGGAGTCCAGGCTTTTGGCTTGGTCTCAGTCCTGCGCTGGTGGATTGGCTATACAGGTACAAAGAAGACCCCTGGCTCTGGGACCTGGAGTGGGACTTGCAAGAGTTTAAGCAGAAGAAGGCAAAAGTGAAGAGGAAGGAGCCAGCAGCCACCAGCAACTTGCCTGTCGAGGGGGCTGGGGTCCCAGGGTATCCCGAGGATCAGGAAGGTAGGGAGCATGGGCGGGAGGTAGGGTGGGGGTGGGCACTGGGCAGGTGTCCCTCCAGCCTTCCAGAGACAAGTAGGCTGGGCAGGTCTTTCCGAGAGACCCTTCCTCTGGCTCTAATTGTCCTCTCCACCCTGTGCAGACCCCGGCCCCCCCAGTGAGGAGGAGGAATTGCGACGAGATGTCACAGCCCGCGCCTGCTTCGAGCAGCTGAAGGGGACCGCAGAGCTCCTGCCCAAGAGGCCTCAGCACCTTCCCGGACACCCTGGGTGAGTCCTGTCCCCCTAATATATCCAGAGTCTGCCCTCAGCCCCATCTCAGGATGCCCGTTTGGGCTCCGGCACAATGGGCCGGCTTGCTGCCATTCGTTCCTACTAGTTCACTCTGACCTCTGGCTGACTGGACTCAGTACAGGTGCAGTGAGCACCTGCCATATGCCGGCCCATGGCAGCCACTGGGGGCACAAACAGGAACACAGCTCCTTTCCAGGAGCTCGTTCATCCTAGGAGGAGCCAGGCATGCAGACCAGCCAGTGCAGCTGGTGTTTATGTCCAGGATGACATGGAAGAGTTAGACAGTGCCTAACTCTGCCTGGGGAGATCAGGGAAGGTTTCCTTAAGGAGGTGACTCTTCATTTGAGCCTCAGAATGGCGGAGATGGGGAAATAGGGGCAGCCAGTGTGAACAGCAGGGTGTCAGCTTTGCGTTTGTGTGGCCCTGAGAGTGAGGCCTTTTTAAATTTTGTGCTCCGCGTGCCTCACTTGCCTCACCCTGTGTCAGGCCTGGTGAATGGCACTGAGAGGCAGCTCTGAAGGCCCCGGCTTGTCACTAGAACAGCGGTGCACGCCTGCTCGTTCTGGAGCTTGGGAAGGAAGCCAGCCCTGAGCCATGCTGGGGACCTTGCTCTTGGCTAGCCCAGGCTCTTTCCTTTAGAGATCTTCCAATTATTCTTGGGGACTCTATGAGGGGCCTGGCCACATCCAGAGGGAGAAGATGGTGACTGGAGACTGAGGTCGCCAGAAGAAAACCTTGGGGCCTTGGAGGTTGGGCGGAGCACGTTATGGGGGAGAGAGTCTGCCTTGCTGTCACGCTGTCCTCACCCTACCACTGTGACACTCTTCTCTTCTGGTGGGGCACAGGTGGTACCGGAAGCTCTGTCCCCGGCTAGATGACCCTGCGTGGACCCCAGGCCCCAGCCTCCTGAGCCTGCAGATGCGGATCACACCCAAACTCATGGCACTGACCTGGGACGGCTTCCCTCTGCACTTCTCAGAGCGACATGGCTGGGGGTACTTGGTGCCCGGGCGGCGGGACAACCTGGCTCAGGTGCCAGAGGGCACCACCTTAGCATCGGCTGGGGTGTCCTGCCCCTACAGGTGAGGCTCAGGCTCAGGAGGGAGAGCGGGAGTCTGAGGACCCATCCCCTTGCTGGAGAAACCAGGTCCAGTGCAGGCCAGTGGGAGGAGCGTGGGGTCGGAGAGTCTGGGCTCCAGTCCTTTCCTCCATGGCTGCCTTTTCCCTGTGGGCTTCACAGCCTTGGGGGTGAGGGCACGGTGCTCTGGAGTGCGGAGCACCGAGGTCCTGCTCTTGGGCCCAACAGCACAGCTGCCTTCACAGGAATATTCAGGGGGAGGGTGTCACAAGTGGCAAGGAGATGGGCTTTTGTTTTTCTTAGTATAAATTATTGAGCACTAATTATAATCTGGGTTATTAATAAACCATTAGCATTGCTTTGCTCATTTGTTCCCAAGCAGCCCCATGAGATAGGGTGGTTATCCCCATTGTAGTGTTGACAAAAATAAAGGCCCAGGGAAATCAGTTGATTTGAGGTCACGAACCTGAGATTTTGAAAAGCAGGTGTTGGGGAGAGGCCACAACACTTGAAGTGGCCCAGAATCGAGAATCCCGGCTCTGCAGGACAGCCTGAGTCATGTGTGGGGTCTTCGGACAAGAGGGGCTGGATCAGCCTTGCCACTGTTAGCCTGAGGGCGGATGAGCTGGCAGGAACCAGTCTGGGGGTGGCCAGGTCCTGACTTCCCACTTCTCTGATCCCAGAGCTCTTCTTGTGGAGGTGGCATCTCTGTGGCACAAGAGAAGCTAAGATTTGAGTCAGACCTCTAACCTCAGCCTGCCACCAGGGTGCTATGTCATTTTCGATTTGTCACTCGCTGTCTAAAAACCAGGGAGAGCGCTGTCCACTTCTGCCTCAGCTGATTCTGAGGACTAAACAAGGGGAATTGTGGAAGGCCCCCAGCCAGCCGCCTGGCCCGGAGTGGGCACCCATAACCAGAGGCTGCTGCTGCTGTTCTCTGCCCAGAGCCATCGAGTCCCTGTACAGGAAGCACTGTCGTGAGCAGGGGAAGCAGCAGCCGGAGCTGCAGGCCGGCCTGGCCGAGGAGTTCCTGCTCACCGAGAGCAGCGCCGTGTGGCAGACGGTGAGGCGAGCAGCAGCCTGAGCCCTGGGGAGGGGTCTCTTCCCTCTCAAGGAAGGGGAAGTGGGGCACCGGGTACGCCGATCCTCACCTCAGGCCTGCCTGTGCCGTCTGCGTGTCGGGGACGGGCTGGTGGGTTTGGCCTGACCCGGCCTCTGCTTCACTCCTTTGGTACCCTGGGCCCATCCAGGTGGAAGAACTGGGCTTCTTAGAGGTGGAGGCCGAGGCCAAGGTGGAGAGCTTGCAAGCGGTGGTTCCGGGTCAGCCCCCAGTTCTGGTGAGTGGGCTTGTGTTCATGTTCTCTGGGTGTGGGTGCTGGGCGGCTGGGCCCTTCTCCTGGGCCCAAGTAGCTCTTCCCCACCGGAGTTCTCAAGGTCCTGGGGGCTTGGGAGATGCTGCCTTGCCTTTGGTGGCCCCACACTGGTTGGGAAGTCAGGGAGGAAGCCTGAGACCTGGTGGCCGTCTGTCATTTGCTAGCTTACCTGCTAAGTGTTTCAGGCCCTTTTCCCATCCCCTACCCCATGGCCCTCGCTGAATGCAGGTGCTGGAGCAGGGCCTCATCTACGTGTGTGGCCCCCACAGACTGGTGCTGGTGGCCCAAAAGCCAGCCAGCCAGCTTATCACCATGGCAGTGGACCTTACAATGATGTGGACATCCCCGGCTGCTGGTTCTTCAAGCTCCCTCACAAGGTGTGTATCCTGATTTACCGCTTGTCCTTGGTGTCCTCACTGTGCTCAGGGCCCACAGCATGCCTCCTGAGTGACTCAAACTCGCTCCCCTTTTTGCAGGAATGACAGTAGTAGTTGGGGCAGAGTATCACCCCAAAACAAATAGCACCATCTCTCTGAGCCTGTTTTCCTTCTGAAAATTGGGTAGGAAAGGGCATAGTAGTGGAACTAAATGACATCGATGCTGGCACGTCAAGTGTCTGGCACCATGTTTGCTACCCCATGTTTGCTACCTGATGGGTTACTTTGCGGGGAGCCAGGTTTGAGTCTGTGTATTAGTGTCTGCTTCTGTGTGTGGCAGTCGGATTTGCTCCAGACTGCTGGAGGTCTGGGCTAGGTGTTGGGCAGACCCGAGGTGCACAGGGCATCGGTTCCCCAGCCAGAAGTCTGCCACCTGCCTCCAGCCCCTGCTTCCTTTACCCTCTAGGATGGTAACAACTTCAATGTGGGCAGCCCCTTTGCCAAGGACTTCCTGCCCAAGATGGAGGATGGCACCCTGCAGGCTGGCCCAGGAGGTGCCAGTGGGCCCCGTGCCTTGGAAATCAACAAAATGATTTCTTTCTGGAGGAATGCCCATAAACGTATCAGGTGGGCCACCATGGGAGAGCAGAGACGTGCCTGTCTGTGCCCCTGGCCAGGGTTCTGCAGTCCTGGGACTCCGTTCCCTCATGTCCCACCCTGGGGCCCCTGACTTAGCCTGTGCTGCAGTGGAAGGGTGGCCCAGCCGTGATGCAGAGGCCTGCTGGCAGTCCTGGT
>NW_006430726.1:2890264-2918114 GCF_000325575.1 Pteropus alecto | reverse complement strand
CATTCCCTCTCCATCTTATTTCCCTGTGTATGTTTAAAGGGTGGTACTATAGGTCCTCAATGGCCCCTCCCAGCTCTCAGAGGACCCCTTAGGTAACTGCTGGAGCTGTGGGATGTGGCTGAGGACCAGGGCTGGTTCTCTGTTGGGGACTGGGAGCAGGATCCTATAGGTCGGGAGTGGCAAATTGATTCATCTTGAAGACTAGTTTGAAGGTGGTGGTGGCTGCCGGCAGCAGTCTCGTGAGAAGAGTGCCGTGATGGCTTACAGTCTGTCCTGAGTATGGATTAGGCAGTGGTGACAAGGCTGCTGTTGGATGCCTCGAGTACTCTGGGATGAGGGCAGGTGCTGCTTTGGCGGCCTGGCCAGTTCCCAGATGGAATAGGCTCCTGCCTAGTAGATTCTAGGACCCTACGTGGTTATGCCAGGGCCCACACTGTCAGGTCAGTGGGAAGAGGGTGGAGGCTGGGCAAGGAGGGAGCACAGTAGCTCCTGAAACTGGGCACTGAGGGCCCTGGTGGCGTGGATTCTGCCCCCATGGTTGCCTGAGCCTCAGCCTGTCTGTTCCCACAGCTCCCAGATGGTGGTATGGCTGCCTAGGTCGGCTCTGCCCCGTGCTGTGACCAGGTATGGCCTGTCAAGTGGCTGTGAGGCAGAAGACCTGAGTGGGGTGGGTCTTCGGGTCAAAGCCAGCTTCTGAGGCTCATGTTCTCTTCCTCCCCACAGGCACCCAGATTACGATGAAGAAGGCCGCTATGGGGCCATCTTGCCCCAGGTGGTGACCGCTGGCACCATCACCCGCCGAGCTGTGGAGCCCACG
Source organism: Pteropus alecto (assembly GCF_000325575.1). Taxonomy (NCBI): domain Eukaryota; kingdom Metazoa; phylum Chordata; class Mammalia; order Chiroptera; family Pteropodidae; genus Pteropus; species Pteropus alecto. The sequence continues at coordinate 2,917,297 of NW_006430726.1, read as the reverse complement.
TGGCTCACTGCCAGCAATGCCCGGGTATGTGTTATCTGCACCTCTGGTCCCTGCCCTTCTTCTCCTGTGTCTCTAGAAATGGAGGTTGTGGAGGGCCTTTCGTGAGGAACATGAAATCTGGGCCAGGCAGGACTCAGGTTCCAGTGTAGCTTCACAGCTTATCAGTTACCAGTAAACACATTCCTGGCCAGATGTTGACAAGGCACGATAGCCACAGCCATTGTGGCTAAATGGGGTATCGGGTATTGGGCACAGGGTAGGGATTCTTTACCTGTCAGCCTCATGTCTGAAGGCGGCCGTCGCTGGGAGTTTGGGGCAGCACTGTCTTCACTTCCTAAAGCCACCCCTTCAGGAAAGTCCCCAGCGTTGTCATCAAGTCTGGCTCTAGGAGTGGGGTGGAAGGAGTCTCATGGTGGCATCTAGGCAGGGCCTCACTTCACTCTTCCTGCAGCCCGACCGAGTAGGCAGCGAGTTGAAGGCCATGGTGCAGGCCCCACCGGGCTATGTCCTCGTGGGTGCTGACGTGGACTCACAGGAGCTGTGGATTGCAGCTGTGCTTGGAGATGCCCACTTTGCCGGCATGCATGGTGAGCAGGAACCAGGGCTGGGCAGAGTGGAGGCAGCCTGGCCCTGGGACCCAGGTTTCGAGGTTGGGAGCACAGGGTTTCTGAGCCTCCTGCCTCACTCCTGGCCTGCCCCACAGGCTGCACAGCCTTTGGGTGGATGACTCTGCAGGGGCGGAAGAGCAGGGGCACTGACCTGCATAGTAAGACCGCCGCCACAGTGGGCATCAGCCGTGAGCATGCCAAGATCTTCAACTACGGCCGCATCTATGGAGCAGGCCAGCCCTTCGCCGAGCGCCTGCTCATGCAGTTCAACCATCGGCTCACGCGCCAGGAGGCAGCCGAGAAGGCCCAGCAGATGTATGCCATCACCAAGGGCCTTCGCCGGTGAGTGCCCCCCCTCCCCCGCCATCATCTTTCTCCTCCAGGCCTTTACTACCCTTTACTGCCCCGTCTTTTCTACCTTTCCTGTTATCTGTGGCCCCTCTCCTTTCAGACCTATGACTTAGCTCCAGGATGGTTTATTCTTGGGTTGTGACACTTGCTTAAGAGTCAGTCTTGAACAGGTTTTTTCATAGGGGTAAAGCTGTACTTTCATTATGTTGTCACCAAGTGGTAGCAGGTCAGCAGTCTTGGTCACGCAGAATAAACAGTACTGTGGTGTTGCGAATTCCTAAGCTTCTGGGGAATGAGAGCGAAGCGGGCAGGTGACACAGTAGTTGAGAGGAGGGCTCTTTGGAAAATCAGAGACTGTAAACTGCTTCTGATGTGGGGGAGCGGCAGGCCATGTGTTTCCTGATACTGCTACTGGTTGTGTGTTTGGGCCTCAGCAGGCTCCAAGGAAGATTTCTGCAGCCAGTGTGAGGGAGGAGAGGTACACTTCTAACTTCCTTGGGGAGAATATAGTGCCTATGTTTAACTAGCTGACCCCCTCATGAAACACTAAAAGATAAATAAGTGATAAACAGTGCAGTGATGACTGCACACACACAGGCAACGGGAGCCGGGTATCATCCAGTGTGGAGAGGATGAGGTGGGCTGGGTGCAGCTGGCACTGTGGGTGGCATGTGCTGGCAGAGGCGGGGCAGTGACGACACAGGAGGTTGGACCTTAGCTGTGGAGGCCTTTGAAGACCTCACAGGGGCGCCTGGACCAAGGGCATCGAGGAAGGGGAAGTGCCGGTATACCTTTGAGCTGGTGAGTGACGTGGCTCTGAAGCCACGAGGGGACAAATCTGGTGATGGCTGAGGCTGCAGTGAAGCCGAGAGTCTGAGGCAGTGGGAGCCCTCCCAGCGTGCTCTCCCCAGCGTGCTCTCCCTCACGCCGGTCTGCGTTGGTGGCCCGTGCTGCGTCCTGAATAGTACCCGGCACCTCTTGGTTGTTTGGCAGTTCAGCATCTAAGGCACTAGCACATAAGTGCTGGCCTTTGTGTTGGAGTCTCTGCCCCTTATTGGGCTACTCTGGGCTCTACCTCTTTTTGGCCATGTGTCCCTAGCAAGTCACTTAGCCTTTCTGTGCTGATCTCCCCCTCTGAAGTAGGGACTGTAGGGGATAGGCAGGACTCAGGGTGGTTATGGAAATGGATAAGATGGTATGCGGACCCGGCAGGAGGCACTCACGTGGGGATGACGGTAGTGACCCTGCTCTCAGGTATCGGCTGTCGGATGAGGGCGAGTGGCTGGTGACGCAGTTGCACCTCCCTGTGGAGCGGACTGAAGATGGCTGGGTTTCCCTGCAGGATCTGCGCAAGATCCAGAGAGAAGCTTCACGAAAGTGAGAACCGTCCGTGTGCTAAGGGCGATAGAGGGATGGTCGGGGCTGGCCCCAGGAGAGCTGGGATGCATTTAGTTCTGAGACTCAGACAGCCTGGTCTCTGTGTTCCTGGTCCCCCAGGTCCCGCAGGAAGAAGTGGGAGGTGGTTGCAGAACGTGCGTGGATGGGGGGCACAGAGTCAGAAATGTTCAACAAGTTGGAGAGCATCGCCATGTCCGACACACCGCGTACCCCGGTGCTGGGCTGCCGCATCAGCCGGGCCCTGGAGCCCTCAGCCGTGCAGGGGGAGGTATCTTGCACCCGTGTAGTATGGGGAGAGGGTCACAGGGAGGGCAGGCCCCTCCTACCCCAGTGAACTGGTATCTGGCAGCATCCCTCACCTGTGTCCACCTTCCCTCCCCAGTTTATGACCAGTCGCGTGAACTGGGTGGTGCAGAGCTCTGCTGTGGACTACCTACACCTCATGCTCGTGGCCATGAAGTGGCTGTTTGAGGAGTTTGCCATCGACGGGCGCTTCTGCATCAGCATTCATGACGAGGTTCGCTACCTGGTGCGGGAGGAGGACCGCTACCGCGCTGCCCTGGCCCTGCAGGTCACCAACCTCCTGACCAGGTAGGCGGGGCCGCAGCCTCTGGACCAGCTGAATTTCACTTGCAGAGTTTGGGGCCAGGATGAGCATGATCTGTGAGTTTTTCATTTCCCCAGAAATGAAAGTTTCAGTCCTTATGACTAGTTTAAAAATATTGTAGAAGTCGGAAACAGGCTGGCCTCAACTTTTAAAATTAAGATTTCTTGAGTTTGAAAGTGTCACCACGCAGGTGGTAAGGAAAGGAGGTCAGGGGAGTGTCAAATGGTAGCTCTCTAATTGTGCTCCCCTAGAAACAGACCATTCCGTTTTGAAAATCAAATGACAGGCTTTTCTCAACTCATAAAAAATTGAGGGTTTAAGTGCCAAGTTTGTCATTCTGCTAACAATGAAGAAACTCAAATGTGATTTAAAAATAATTCATATTTTATATACTGTATTTTCTCAGAGTAAAATTTATATGGTTGAATTAAATGATATTAAGTTCCATGTTGATCCGCCACTCAGAACCAGTTTAGGAATTGTGATCTGATTAATGGATAAATAATGTTTATAACAACACTATCTCTGTTGCTGCCTTCATTATTTCCTGGGCGGTTATGCTTAACAAAGCTAACAAAATCCTCGTATAATTCAAATACCTGAAAGGAGATTTTGCATCAATGTGTGCCAAACTGGAAAAAAAAGGTGTGTCTGGAGTTGCATCTGCATTTCAGTATCTCAGTGGGAGGTGGTGGGATGGAGGGCGGTGCTGGCCCTTCACTCAGCTCTGCTCCAGGGGAGACCGGTCTTTCTCCACCACTCACAGCAGGGGCACGCCTGAGCGGAGATTGGGTCTCTTCCAGGTGCATGTTTGCCTACAAGCTGGGTCTCAACGACTTGCCCCAGTCGGTCGCCTTTTTCAGTGCTGTCGATATTGACCAGTGCCTCAGGAAGGAAGTGACCATGGATTGTAAAACCCCTTCCAACCCGACTGGGATGGAAAGGAGATACGGGATTCCCCAGGGTGAGCATAACACGTTGTTCCTCATTACGTTTAGGATGTAAGGTGGACTAGGAAGTGGTCTTGGACAAGAGGAAGCTTGGGGCACCAGAGGATGAGAAATCCACTCTTAACTTGTGCTGTGTACTAGGCTACATATGCTCTGGGTCCAAAGTGAACATATTGAAATCACAAAGGGATGTCTCTCCAGAAAACTGTTCATAGGAAATGAAGGAATATTTGTAACTCTGGTTTCCTTTACCTGTACCTTTCCCCTCTTCAACCACACCAGAAATGTTTAAAGATTTATTGTGCAAAGTCAGAGTGCATTCTTTTGAGAAAATCGTGCTTTGAATGTCAAACAAGTAAATCAGAAAGCTTATTTTCTACTTAAAGTGTATCTAAGACAAACATATAAAAAGAATGTGCACCCTCCAAATGTAACATGGCCATTATTCTTGCCTTTGCAGCCTCCTTTGTGACCTTAACATTAAGGTCCTTTTGTCATTTCTGAGCTCCAAGGTACAATTCTTGAGAAAGCATCCTAACCAATTTGCATTATCTTTCAGGTGAAGCGCTGGATATTTACCAGATAATTGAACTCACCAAAGGCTCCTTGGAAAAATGAAGCCAGCCTGGACTGTAGCTCTGCCTGGAGGCTCTGTATTTGCTCCCGTGGAGCTTCATCTGAGTGGTGCAGGCTCCCAAACTCAGGCTTTCTGCTGTGCTTTTCTCAGTAGCAGGACCTGCCAGGGATGATGGCCTGTGACTGAAGGTGCAGTTGAGTTCAGTAGGTTCAGAACCAAGACGCCAACATCGGTGCAGGCTGTAGGACAAGGGGGTACTGTTGCTCGTTGGGTAAAAAGAAAGCAGAAGCCCCAAAGTTCACATTAACTCAGGCATTTATTTTTTTCTTTTCTTCTTGGCTGGTTCTTTGTTCTGTCCCTCGTGCTCTGATGCAGTGTCCTAGAAGTGGAAAGAAGTAACGCTCTACTGATAAACCTGCTCAGAGGCAGTGGAAATAAAAACCCTTTATCTTCTCATCAAAGCCTGTGTGGTCATGCTTTCTCCCCCTTCCCTCTCACAGGAGGCACTGACCGATGTTAAAGAGGGGAGGCCTCAGAGTAGAGTAAAGCAGTGTAAGCCTCTCCTTTGGGATTTTTGTTAGACCTGGGGAGATGCATGGGACAGGATAACAGAGAAGGGTCATCACAATGCTAACCTCCAATGCCAAGTGAGTAAAGGGAGTAGGTAGGGCCAGGTGTACCATGGCCTGGAGTATGACAGTCTGAAGAAGGTAGTAGGTGTAAAATTTTTGAGAAGCTAGAAATTGGGGTGTTTTATGTAAACCTCCAGTTTTGATGGGCCTAAAGATGATGAAACATGGGGTTCTGCTTCAAAGATGCTGGAGAGCTCAGGGTGTGCTGTTGTAACTGCTGAAACTGAAGGCAGAGGAACAGACCAGGGGGCAAAGGAGGAGGAGATGAGACTGGCCCGACCTGAACGAATCAGAGCGGCCCTATTTGAATGGCAAAAGAGGAAGTAAACTTTCTGGCCATCAGTCATTTTCCAGTAGTTAACCTGCAGTAAGACCTTGTCTTGTCACCGGCCCCTTTCTGGAAATGTGTACTCAAAATGTATACAAGTCTGGGCACCTTGGTGTGATTTAAAGTTTACAAACCTCCTCTCAAGAGTTTTTAGTATCACCCTTGCCGAACCACCTTTCAGCTCATTTTGTCTGCGGTTGTCGTCCCTCTACTGATCTGTGGTTGCTCCCAGACAGCCTACTTGCAACCCGTGAGAAAGGGTAGCCGGGGCTGCCGCACCCAGTCAGAAACACACTGACCTCGTCATGTTCATCTTCCTCATCCTCGTCCTCTCGGAGAACCATGTCCAAGATGTTTCCTTTGATCTTGAAGTCCCGCGAGGTGCTGAGCTTCATGTGCTGCATCAAGTTCACCTGTGATGGGATTGTGAGGCTGGGCACATGCTCCTGCTGGTAGGCCCTGCCCGGAACAGCCCACACCATTTCTGCTGTACCTCTGACAGACCCTTCAGTTCCTACTTAAAGCAAGCACACAGACACCCTGGACCTGTTTTTCCATCAGCTTCCGACATGATGTTTGGATTCAGGCCCCCAGATTAGAAACGGACAAGGACTGTAGTTTTTCCCCCCGCCGCAGTCGGGCTGCTTCCGTTTTGCCAGGTCCCTCACAGGGTAAATGGAAATGGTAGAAAGCAATAGCGTATGTTTACCTTGGACCTCTTGGAAAGTTGGATGAGAAATTTTTCATACTGTTCAATGGCAAAAATGAGATTTGGGATTGGCTTGGTTTCCCGAAGAACTCTGGCCTAGAGAGCAGCGAAGGAAAGGCCTACATTTCAGATTCAAGTTTTTGAAGCAGTCCGCTAATGCTGTCAGCAGTAGAACTGCTCATGGCTTTGGGGGAAAGCTGGTCTTTCAATCAAAAGCAGTTTTACTTTGGTACCAGTAATCTATCATTTTTGGCAGTTCAATCTAATCAAAGTACTTAAATGCCAACAGATCACACTGGATCCTTCCACTTATAATTTCTGAGTATTTGTTGTCACCTAGAGGCTGGCTGAGGGAAGGGCCATTTGTAGAAATCTGGTTGCCTGACTTGATATTTTTAAAACAATAAGCCTACTCTGCACCAGCTCTGTTTCCTCTTTCTAGTCTGCACATAAAGTTTCACTATTGGGATTATATTATCTTTCCCCCAGTTTGAATTATAATTTACAGATCTTTTCAACCATATCATTCATATAGATATGTTTCTATATTTTAATACAACCACAAATAAGGACATTCTTCTCATCTTTTTAAAAAAATGTCTTAAGAGATAATTCTATAGCTAAGCATGTAGATTTGTATTTTTTTCATGTCTGCATAGTATTCTACAGTATAAATACACTATAACCCATTTAGCTAGTCTTCTATTAGTGAAAGCAGTTATTGCCACATTAGCCCCTTGAGAGATGGGGCTAATTCTCACCTCTGTGAACTCCCTGACCACACCCTGCACCTTCACCACCTCCTACACGTACTTGAGGAGGGAGCACCTTCTGCATGCACTAACTTTGCCAAATACAATCTTTTCCAGTGGGTGTCCTAAGCTGTTTCTTTTTTTTTTTTTTAAAAGAGCTCATTTTTTTTAGTACTTCCTAATAAAGCATGTTTTTTGGTTCAGAGGAAAAAGATGTTCCATCTGAACATAAAATCCGTGAGCTCAGAAGCTGCCATACACACACTTTCCCCCCAGTTTTATATATACATTTTTATAACAGATTTGTTGAGATATAATTCACATACCATACAATTCACCCCTTTACGCTGTACAATTTTTTTTTTTTAGTATACTCAGAGTTGTGCAACCATCACAACTAGAAATTATAGAACATTTTTTTCATGCCCGCAAAGAAAACCTGTACCCATTTTAGTAGGCACCTCCCTCGAGTCTTTCCAATCCAATCCCCAGCTCTAGGCAACCACTCATCTATCTATCTTCTGTCTTTAGATTTGCCTATCCTGCATAGTTTTTGCGACTGGCTTCTTCCGCTTAACAGTGTTTTCCAGGTTCACCAGCAGCCCCCCTGGAACGAGCATGTCAGTGGCTCACCATGGCCATGGCAACAGCAGCGGCTTTCTCCTTTTTCTTTCCTCCTGTATGTTTTAGGCTCCTAGTCTTCTTGTTCTAGAGAAATAGAAACAAATTCCCTTACTCCTGAAGACTTTTGCAGGCTGGCGGTCATCTTCTAGGAAAGTGATTATAGCCGTGTATGGGGACTCTTAAGGGGCCCAAGTTTAGGTAAAGCTTAGATAAAGAAGACTATCCTGCAGCAGATGCTGGAAGATGGGAAACATACTGTGATGCTTATAGTCCTCAGACATTTTTCTATTGTTGTGAGGTTTACAATCTTGTCCCTGGAACTAGCACATGGAGGTGAGGGCAGGATCAGCCATTATTCTATCAGGCCAGCCAAGGATGGTTAAAATGGGGATTGTCAGAGTGGTAGCAGGAATCATTATTTCCCTACTGGGCAGCAGGCTGAAAGGGGGCTTCATGAAGAGGAAGTTGGAGAGGCTTTTCCCGGGATCTGTAGGTTCCTTACTCAGAGGCAATCGCCAGATAATGTCTTAACCAGTCATGTGGTTACATGCTTGAAAGGGGTTAGAAGTCATGGGACACTTACATCTCTAGGTTATGGATAATCAGAGACTAAAGAGCTCCTGGAGAAGGAACAACTGATAGAGAAAGGAACCAAGAAGTACAGGATTCTGATAAGGCCAGAGTCTGAAGAGACCAAGGAGAAACACCACCCAAAAGTGAGGGACACAACCATAGGAAGCTTTACTTAGAGGGGACTTTGATGTCTTCTAAGACTGAACACACCATGCTCTATGGGATGAGTAAGAGAATTAAAACCAGAAGTTACACCACTGGAGCCATGCCAGAGGCAGGAGGCTTGCTCCACATGGCGTGTTCAGGAAAATAACTGGTAGGGATTCCAGAGGGCTAGAGTGAAAACATCCGTCCTGGAAGGCAGGGTAGAGGATGGTGATGGTAGAGGCTGAAGCTCTTTTAGGGGAGGGGCAGGGAAGCAGCTACAGATGAACTCGTGACCAAGAGGGACATGAGCCATCTTTTTGGAGGGTGAGCCCAAGACGAGACCCTCGTGAAACTTCCTAAATTAACCCCCTATGCCCTGCCCATTCCTCCTGATGCAGGCAGGACTAAAACTGTAGCTGGAAGAGAAGCAGCATCTTTTAGAGATGGACATTTCTGAGCAGGATATTAAGGCTTTTGGCATGATGGCTTTCACTGCTTTCTTCCCAAGATTGTGGAAAGAAAGGGGCTATGAGAGTGTAAACAGTTTTTTGAAAGATGTGTCAAATTTGAGCCTGATTTCTAGGTATGAGTTGCTTAATTCCTTTAAGCACACCTCACGAAGTCAGAGAAAAATGTTTGCTTGTGTATCAACTGACTTGTTAGTAAGGCTTAAAGTCAAAAAAAGATGGGAAAGAGGGAAAATATCCAGGGTTTTTGTGTAATATAGAAAAAAGAAAAAACAGTCTAGGAGGTGCCTGGTGATTGGCAGAAGAAAATGCTTCGGAATGGGGTCAGAAACACAAAAGCCCGAAACCCTCCAACATTTTACACGTTGATATGGATCGAGTACAATTCTAGAGCAGGGGCTGGTAAACTACAGCCCATAGGCCAAATCCGGCCCACTGTCTGTGGCTGCTTTTATGCTGCAGTGGCCAAACTGAGTAACTGTGACTGTATGGCCCATAAAACCCCAAATATTTACCATCTGGCCCTTTACAGAAAAAGTCTGCGGACCCCTGTTGTAGAGTCAAACTACCTGGGTTTAAGTCTCAACCCTTAACGAGCTGTTTCTGGCACTCACTCCTCTAATCTTCTCTCCACTCTCACATGGGGATAACTTCCAGTCACAAAGTGTAGTGAGGATGAACGAAGTGGTGCATGGAAAGAGCTTCACATAACACCAGGCAAGGAGCAGAGAGAACCAGGTAAGGGTTCGAAATGTGAATGGCAAGGAAAGGAGAATGGTCTTACAGCAGTGTTTCCCAAGTCGTACTCTATGAAACACCATTCTGCCAAATAGTATTATTATTATTAAAAAAAAAAAAAAAGTGCTTGACTAGATTTGAAAACCTGATACATTACTGAGAACTTCAGCTAAACCCAGGTGACAAGCCACTTGGTCACTGACCCTTGAGGGGAGAAGAGGACACACCACTAATGCACATAACGAGGCAAATTACTGAAGGGAGGATGTTGTGCTTGCACATGATGCACAGGCAAGAAACAGGCGGGGGGCATCATTATCAGCAGTCACGATCCACTGCTCTGACACTGATTCTAGAATCTTGGCTTGGACTGACCCATCAGTGGACATTCTCTTTGATTCTTCAAAGATCAGTAACTGCCTTACAATACTCTTAACTGCAGTGACTCAGTGGCCTTGGGAGACAGTAGGTCTCCTGTCACTTCATATATTTAAGCCAGTGGTTATTACCTAGAGCTCACATTGCTCCTTAAGGACATTTGACAATTTCTAGAGACATTTCTGATTGTCACAGAAATGGGGGGCTGCTATGTGTATCTGGTAGGTAGAGGCCACAGATGCTGCTAAATACCCTAAAATACATAGGACAAGCCCCATGACAAAGAATTACCTGGCCCAAACTGTCAATGCAGAGGTTAAAAAACTCTGGTTTGGGTCTACAGTAAAGGGGACTAAAGTATTGCAAGAATCTCATGGTATTTGAGACCAGATGACATTTAAAATTTCGCCAAACCCTGAAAAAGCCCATTACTTTATTAATTTAGGAGAAGAAAAGGGACCTGGGCAGCTGACGTCAAAAGCCCGTAAACCCTCCATCTCCCTGAAAGTGCTGCTGCTCACACACACACACCTCACCTCTGACCTTGGCCTTGCTCCACGTGCCCGCTGCTCTTCTACTCACATCCCCAAAGCGGACCCACTGGCACAGATCTGGAATCACCCAGAAGTAAACCAAGTCACTGAGCCTACGGAGGCCTGTTCCTTCCCTGCTCTGGATGCAAGCACATCAGATGTTTCCCTCAGCACAAACTCGATGAGCCTTTCTGTAGATGTGACGAAAGATTTCCTTGCTGCGAAGACTGAGCCTTGGCTTAGCCTCAAATGGGCACTTTGGCTGATGGTGAGTAGGGGGTAAACTTTATATATACTCAGCTCGGGTGACTAAGCAGGCCCCTGGGAACATTGGAAGTCCTTTCTTACTTGAAGTTTTATTTTGGTACTGATTCTGAATCACTTACCTGTACGTAAGAAATGAAAGAATAGCATAGGGGGGTCAGATGAGAACCCGACAGCTTCACCTGCAGCAAAGAAGGAAACCGATGTAACTGTAGAAATAAAATGATTCCCCCATTTCTAAGAAAGGCATTCTGAACTCACCAGCTTTTCCATAATCTTTGGAATTCCTCTGGAGTTCCGATATACCTGGAGATACTAAGGAGATTCCTAGATTTAGCATATCTTATATAAATGTACACGAAACCACAAGTGACTCATTGAGCTAACGAAGTGTGACTCATTGCTCTGACTGGAGAGGAAAGAGCAAAGCTACTATATTCATGGAGAATCCTAGACACAAGGCTTGCTTCTCCTCAGAGCTCCTAAGTTTCCCACACAACAGGCAAGAAAGGGTTTGTTTCTGACTTGTTCGACCCATTACTTTAAAAATCCTTCGGGCTGATAGTCCTTGCATTTAGAATGCCAATGACTGCTGTTTTTACCTTAAAAAAAAATGCCAGTAAAGGGAAGAGGCTGTCAGTATTTCCACTGCAGAAGCTTAGTAGCCACACCATGTGGCCAGAGCTGCACCTTCTCAAGATAGCTACACTGCTGTTTGGGTACACTGTGTGGTGGTCTACCAGCTTTCTTTGGTTGTCTGTGACTAAGTATTTAATATGGATCACTGTTAGAATCAGAATTGAAAAAAAAAAAAAAAAAAAGATTCAGAATTGAATTACTTAGTTCCTATCACCCTCTGAATCTCTGCTGAGGAACAAAATATTCAAGCGCAAGAGTGTTTACTGTCAACAGGTACCAAGAAGCATTAACTTAAAACTCAGGGTGGAGTATGCCTTGTATTTAAACAAAACAAAACAAAACAAAACAAACAAACCCTTCTTCCTCACCTTAGTACCTGACCTGTAAAGTATTTAACAGCTACTTGTTAAAGGCAAGAGAGAAGGAAAACCACCTTTCTAGTACCCAGACTGGTTCCAAATAGTGTAATTTTTTGTGCAATAGGGAATCAGACTGAATTCTATAGATTAAGTCTTAGAAGACATTCGAAGAGGGATTCACACTTAATCAGATGCTATAAACTCATACGCCAAGGAAATAAGGGCCTCTAAAAGCAGGTTTAGAATTAGGCCATCAACTGTTTCTTTCTGGCCCGTGGAGATGCCTGCCACTACTGACCAAACAAGAATCAAATCATGAATTGCCAAAGTGTAGGCAAGAGCTCCGTGGAGGGGCATCAGTGGGCTGTTGCCCTGGCCTAGTCTCCTGGCTGGTTGGACAGACTGGTGGTGGTGACCCTGATCATCGCTCAGATACTCACATATCTCACAAGTGCTGTAAGAATGGTGTACATCTTGCAAAGGTCCTTTAACAAGGTATCCACACAGCTGCCCGATGGCAGGGCTGTCTGCACCAGCTCATGGAAAAATGTGAGCAGAGTTCCCAGTTGCATGATGATGGCTTTCTCAATGGGACGATTTGGTAAGGTTGCCTGAGAAGACGCCTCTTCTGAAGGGAAATGAAATTGGCACATTCAAACCCAACTGGCCTTATTTTCTAGTTAAAGTGAAGGAGATTTACCAGATTTACCAGATTTACCATTTACCAGGAAGTTTGTAGGTAAAATGATTATGTTACTCATCATGCACAGTGAATAACCATGCTGTCATGAGCCACACTACCGCCTACTGTCATCACATCAGCAGTCGACCGCAGACGAATGGCACTCGGGGCATCTACTTTCACACAGCAGTCCAGCTTAGATTTTGGTTGACTTTGCTCTGATCACAATTCCTGGAACGCCACCCTGAACTCATCTTACCTGATACGGTTTCTTGGCTCAACTGTCCCTTAAGCTTGATGATTAGCCAGTCTACTTCTTCTAGGACCGTCTCAGCCTGACTCAGAACAAGTAACTGTGGAAGAAAAGAACGTGTGGCATGGCTCCCTCCCTGCACATAGCTGCTGGCGTAACATGGTAACCATGGCCACTTACAGTGGGTGGGTTACAGGCCTCAGGACATAAGCCACTACAATTTATTCTTCACATGAAATAAAATGAAAGGAATAACAAGGCCATTTCCCATGGCTTGGGGATCGACACTTACGCAGACAGTAGGTGCAGCTGTTCTCAAATTCACCATCGCAAAGTGGTTTGTTTTCTCCATCTCTATATCCTGGGGCGGGAAAGAGGTGAGCTGTCATGGCAGTAAGGCTGTTCCCTTGACCTCTGCCCTGACTCAGGGAACTGTACCGAGGGCCTGCTACAGTACCTGGTCTATGTCTCCAAGATGCCCGTGGATATCCTGGGACAAGTCCCGCAGCAGGGTCACAGGACTCTTATATAAAACATGCAGGCTGAAGAGCAAATTCATCAAACCCTTGCAAAACGAGGCATCCTCTAGAGTAGGAAGGAAAGATGAAAAGGTCAGTTATAACCCTGTCGGTCCTTCAGGGTAAGGGGGTGCATAACCAGGACACGTAGCTCGTCGTGTCCCAGGCACAGTACCCCAGGGCTGCACATAATTCGACTGAGCAACCTGCCCATGAAGGTGCACTACTCTCTATATGCACAAAGCAGGGGGATGTTTCCCATTCTTAGTCCCTGCCATTGCGTAACCCGCACCCAGACCAAGGAGCACTATCACCAGCACCCCAGAAACCTTTGGCCTCGCTTGCCCTGTCAAGGAAACTGCTACCCTGACATCTAAGCTCACATCTAGTTTTGTCTGATTTTGAACTTTATCTACACAGAATCACACAGTTGGGAGTACTCTTTGGTGTCTGGCTCCTCTTTTGTGAGATTCCCCCGCATTGTGTTGGTGTAGTTCATCCATTCTCACTGCTGGGCAGTACTCTGCTGTGTGTATGCTCTACGATGCCTTTATTCATGCCACTGCTGATGGACATTTGGGTTTGCTTGCTTATGAAAATACTGTTGCTGTGAGAATTCTTCCACCTATCTGTCGGGTGTGGAATTGCTGGGTCATACGCATTTGTTTAATTTTAGTAGTTAGGTACTGCCAGTTTTCCAGAGCGGTTATACCAACTTACACCTCCAGCAGCGGTCCAACTGCTCTACACTCTTACCAACACTTGGTACTGGTACTGTGCTTCTTTCTCACTTTGGCCACTCTGGTGACTGTGTAATGGGAAATACCTTTTGTATTTGGTGATGGTTTTATATAAAGCCGAAAAGGAAACATGGCGGAAAACTTACCCCGGCTATTTTCCTTGCAAATCTTAGACGTCCAGGATAACATCTGCGCAAACTAGAGAGCATGCAGGTATTAAAGAAACATGTCAAGAGGTGAGCCCAGAAGAACCCTAGACCTTTCGCAATCTAATCACTCAAGCATGTGCCTGGATTGAAAGTGGCAATCTACAAAGAATAGCATCAAAATAAGTCCAGACTCATGAAAATTACTGACACTTTTCTCATAATACAGCATATGACTTAGTTCTCATAGTCCATGCCCTCACTAAGGGCTAAGTCCTGGGGTCTGGGCTCATACCCCCGAGCTTCCCCTGCCCTATGACCACAGGCTCAGGCTGGAGCACCTTTCTCCTGCCTGTGGTCCTGGGATAGTAAGTCTTGTGTTGCCAGATGCACACCAGCCCTCTGCTCCAGCAGCTCTCTGGTCCTGAAACGCTGTGATACGTAAGTGCAAAACGACCAGTAAGAATTCCGTTTTTTGAACTCTTGGGAAAAAAGGTAAATTCGGAGCCTGATTCTGAAAGCTCTCTCAGCTGATATAAAAAGGTCTCCAGATACAATGTGAAATGTAACCGGCAGGACAAGCTTTTGTGTGTAGAGAGAGGTAGGGATGGGAAAAAGAAATCTATATTCATATTTGCTTCTCCAGATATAAAGAAACTCTTGAAGGATACATAAGAAATTATAAAAAGGTATTTACTTATTTGGGGGAGAAGAGGAACTGAACAGGTAGGGGAAATAAATAGGAGAGAGACTATATTTTGTACTTCTTTTTATAATCTCCGGTTTTCAAATCATAGGACTTTATTACCTGTTCCGAATTAAATTTAAAAAACAAGAGACTACCTGAAATTATGGGGGTGGGATGGTGAATTTTAAAGTAAAAATTTTCTGTATATATAAACCTTTCCAAATCCATTTATCTTTCCTTAAATATCCCCCTGCCCAATTCTGTGTAGCTGTGTTTCTTTCCTAGTCCTGTTCTTTGCATCAAAAACACTGGTATGAAAGAATGAAGCTGAAAGTCAAGTGGGGATGAGTTGTTTGGATCTAGGACGAAGTGAGGAGCGAGAAAAAGGGACTTTCTTTGGGCTATTTGGAATGCAGAGAACAGGAAAATTACGGCTTTTCAGCACTCAAACACCATATTCCTTCCCCCTCTATAGTCTCTTAAAGACTAGTGCTTCCTGAAGCAAGGGCTCACACAAGGAGCCTTGTACCCTAGGATTCCAACTTGTTTTCCTCACCAAAGTAGGAAGTAGGAAGCGGGAACTAAATGTGGTAGAAGCACACAGTGCTAGGCACTCAAGGATGCTCTTTATTGTCCTATAGGGAAATACTCCTGAATGGAACAGACCCACAAAATGCGGCTCTCCTCTTATTCTTCTCTGTGCGTGAACACTTGTGTGGGTGCCCAATTGTACCCTACACACATATATATAGGACCTATCTCAGCAGAGTTGTTTCTGCTTTGGGACTGTAGTCACACTTTGTGACTTAATCACCTTTGGATGAATTTCTCTGAAACTCAGTACCAGCTGAGAAAGCCAACTGCTGAATGTTAGCTACCTTCTTAATAATTAACCTATTTTCATCTCTAAAAAGATGAAACATCAGCAAGAGTAAAAACACAGGTTAAGAAGGTTGAAGACACCAAAGATAAACATGATTTTTTCTATAGTGCTTACTGTTGACCCCTGACAGTGGCCAAACAAAAGCAGCATGTTCTTGCCCTGGATGGCTGTGTGTAATTACGTCATGGTAGAAACACTACGCAGGGAAGGGTCCATCTTATAGATCATATATTAACTCAGGAGCATAATTAAATATATTATTTAAAACAAATTAGACTTCAAGAGGATATTTAGATACATCCTTTTAAGATGCAATACCTTGGGCCTTCTGAGAGATGCTAGGTGGGACCTAGTGAGTGGTGCTTGTACCTGAGGGGAGGAGGGTTCCAGCAGCTTGGACAAGCTGGCGATAACACTGACGAGGAGGACGGCTTCTTTGCTATTAAAGTCTTCCTCTTGGCTGCTAAGTAAATTCAACAAGGACCGCTGAGAAAGGAAAGTATACACAGACACATGAGGAGACATGTTCCTACCAGGGTGAAGAGACATCTAGCCAGAGATTTCTAAGGCTGGGACAGAAAGGACTCAAAGCTACTGAAATTCCAAGAGGACAAAATCTGAAAATAAATTCCACTGAACAGCTAGCTTCCTACTGTTTTTGACTGATCTGAGCATTCTCTTAAACACTATGGACTCCTCCCCTCTCCCAATGCACGTTAGGGATGACTGTGCACCATTTAGGGGGTTTATAGCTCCCCAAAGCCCGTCCGCTGACCTTGGGTTTGGACCATGCCCCCCCACCCCATCACTCCCTACACACCTTCCCTGTTTTCCTTTTCTCTATTCCTCTCACCATCTGAAATAATCTTTATTTTGTCTGTCAGTCTCTTCTTCTGCTACAACGAGGATAGGGATTACGTCTTTTTTTGTTCCCTACTATATCCCCAGCCCCTAGAATAGTCCCTGGCAAATAGCGGGAACTTTAAAATTATTTATTAATTAAAGAAATCCTCTGTGATAGAAGATTCAGATATTGTGACAACTAATCTAATGGTCAGTCTTTATGTAACCTGACAAAGCCAAATTATACCATGGACACAAAACAAAGGCAGAAACTTCATACCTCAAGGGGCTCCCGACTATCTTTGTGTCAATTCAGTGATTCTTGGAGGACATGAGTGCTGCAGGGTGGGATGGCTGAACAGACATCCGCACCAGCATCCTTTTAAATGCGTTAGCTTTCATTCTAGGAATTATGTCCTCTTGCTTGGATGATGACCCAGAAAAAACTGCTGTCCTACTTGCTCCCATTCTCACCAGCTGCCCCAGCTAACAGTCCCTTTGCAACGACCCTTGGGCAAGTACTGCAGCTTCCCAAGGCTCCTCACCTGAAACTGCCGGATCTGGAATGCTGCTCTTTGAGTGACACTGACTTCCACGTCTTCTCCCTCATCATCTAGACCATCTAGGAAAGGAAAAAAATTTTATCTTCTTTGAAATGGACTATGCTTTTTTTGGCATTTTTGCTAACTAAAATTTTAGAAAGCCAAGAGTCTAGAGGCAGATTTAAATATATTCCTAACGTTCTGCAATTTCTTAATACCATATTCCATTCTGCAGTCACTAGTTGTGGTTAAGTGTAATCCAGTAAATGCCAATTCTGAATCCGTCCACCAGATGTCATGTCTTAGCAACAAGACTGTCCTCAAGTGTCTTCTGATAGGTTAACAAATAGAATCAAGAGGTTCGACTGAGAAAGAGAAACCCAGATCAAGCCAATGTATCCAAACTGAAATGCCCACCCAGAGCCCGGAGGAACAGGGGAATCTTGGGTTGATAGAACTGGTGCACGGCACTGAAGATCTTCTGCAGACCCTCCAAGCACAGCAGCGAGATGCTCTTTCCTTTCTCTTTCTTTCCTGACTCTTCCACTGAGGTAGGAATGGAAATGTATCTCCAAAGCAAGACCCTGAAGAGGGGAAAAGTGATTTTAAAGTTGGCTTCACTGAGGTACAGTTTATATACAGTAAAATTCACACCCCGTAGATATACAATGCTATGAAATTTAACAAACTTACACAGTGTGTAATCATAACACAATTATTTCCATCACCTCAAAACTTCCTTTATGATCCTTTGTAGTTAATTCTCCACTCCCCCCGACCCCCATTTTCCAAGCAACCACTGATCTGATTCCTGTTTCTGTGGTTTTACCATTTACAAAGTTATCACATAAAAATGGTATCATTCGGCATGTAGCTTTTTGAATCTGGTTTTGTTAGTACATGCTTTTGAGATTTACCGATGATGTATTTGTAGTTTGTCCCACATTACTGCTAGGCAGGTACCATTTGTCCTTTCACCAATTTATCCATCCATCTGTTGGTAGACATTTGGGTTGTTTCCAATTTTGCTATTATGGATAAAGCTGCTATATACAAACCTTGATATAAATATATGTTTTCGTTTCTTTTGGGTAAATACCTAAGGATAGACTGTGTAGATGATCATATGGCAGGTTTGCGCATAACTTACTAAGAAACTGCCAAACTGTTTTCCAGAGTGGTTGTACCGTTTTATTTGTTATTTTTTTGTTTTCTCATTGTACCTTTTGAAATTCTCGTCACCAATGTATAAGAGTTCAAATTCCATCACACACATGACAACACTTTGGTATGGTCAGTCTTTTTACTTTTAGGCATTCTAATAGGCGTTTAGTGATTAATTCATTGTGGTTTTACTTTGCATTTACTTAAGGATGAATTATAATAACCATTCTTTTCTGTCCTTATGTGCTTGCCATCTATAGATCTTCGGTAAAGTGTTCAATATTTTACCGACTTTTTAAGTTGGTAGTTTGTTTTCTTATTAACGAGTTTGAGAGCTCTTTATATACTCTGGTTACCAGTGTTTCATCAGACATGTTTTGCAAATATTTTCTCCTAGTCTATGGCTTGTCTTTTAATTTCCTTGAGTGTTTATATATATAGATTGTGCTTCTGGTGTCATAGCTAAGAAATCTTTACCTAAAACAAGATCAAAAATATTTTTGTTTTCTTCTAGATGTTTTATAATTTTGTTTTACATTTAAGTCTCTGATCCACTTCAAGTTATTATTTGCTATATGACACGAGGAATGGATAAACGTTCACTTTTTGCATATGGATGCCCAATTGTTTCAAAACCATTTAAAGACTTTTCTTTCTCCATTAAATTACCTCGGCACCTCTGTAAAAAATCAAATGACTATATTTGTGTGTATCTATTTCTGAACTGTCTGTTCTGTTCCACTGATAATGCCAATACCAAACTATCTTAAGTGTAAGTAACTTTATAGTGAGATTTGAAATCAGGTAGCGTGAGTCTTGTTTTTTTTATTTCAAACTTTAGTTATTCTGATTACTTCTCTCTTGCAGATGCCGCAGCAAGTGGAACACATTTCTGAGGGTGAGAGTGACTTACCGAGTTATGTCACAGAGGTTCTGAAAGATCTTCTCTGGGTTTTGGCCATGAGGGCCACTCACATGCCCTGTTTTCTGCAGTTGCTGTACCTTCTGTAGAGCCACGCTCACTGCATAGTGCATAAACTCACTACTGGACCTTAGGACAGACAGGCTCTCTTCGTGGCTTTGTGTACTGTCCCTAGAGAGAGAGAGAAAAGGAGGTAGGGGAGAGAGGGAGGGAGAGGGGTAGAGAAAAGATATTCCCCTACTGCCACGGGGATCTGGAATTAGGCTTTCTAGGGACTGTTCAGAATAGCAGCATCCAGCAAGCTCTGAATGATAGACCTTAGGCAGCCCATGCCAAAGTCAGTGCCATGACTGCCTAAATTAGGTTCCCAGGCCCAGTTTCCCCATGTGCATGGTGTGTGTGTTGGGGACGGCGGGGAGGGCTTTCACCCCACAACACCAAGCAATTCTCAGGGTGTCCAAGGACTCAACTCAATGCAGATACTATCTCCCCAGAGACAGCATCAGATTCTACAGGTTAGGGGTTCAATCCCACAAGACTGCCCCCACCCCCTACTTCAGACACCAGGTGAAAGCCCAGGTAATAACTGAGTTATATCACAGAGGTTCTGAAAAACTGACCAAATGCAGATTGGAGGTTCCAATAACCCCCTTCAACTCGGGAAAGCTAACTGCAAGTCCAGGTTGTTACCTGTACTTCTGACCGACTGGCTTTAAATCAGAGGTTCCCACAACCCCCTCGAGTTCAGTTAATTTCCTAGAATGGCTCTTACAGAACTCAGAAAAACATATTACTTACTAGATCACCAGAGTATTGTAAAAGGATGTAATTCAGGCACAGCCAGGTAGAAAAGATGCAGAGGGCGAGGTATGGGGATAGGGAGGGGCTTCCATGCCCTCACTAGCAGTGCCACTCTCCCCGAATCTCCATGTTCACTGGCCCAGAAGCTCTCTGGTCCACCCTTTGGGTATTGTGGAGGCTTCATTACATAAGCATCATCAATGCAATCACTGGCCACCGGAGCCTGATTTGACCTCTAGCCTTTCTCCCCTGCCCAGAGGTCAGGGGGTGGGACTGAAAGTTCTAACCCTCTAATCACATGGTTGGTTCTCCTGGCAACTAGCCCCCCCATCTTTAGGTGCTTCCAAAAGTCACCTTTATCATGCTCAACACTTAGGAAATTCCAAGGGTTTGAAGACCCATGAGTCAGGAACTGTGGACAGAGACCACATATATATGAGAAATATATTTTTGCCATCTGAATGACCAAATAGATATTTCTTATAAATCACAATATTGCACTGCCCTTTTACAATCGTTGTATTACCTTATCCCTCCCGCCCCCCAAATCTTTTACTTTTATAAAACTTAAATTTCAGTCTTAGTTTTCTTTAGGTTTTATTGTTCCTCTGTTTTTTAAGTTCACATTTTTCTTCCCTTTTTATCTGTTATTGCGTTCAAGCTACTTAGGTAGATTTCCTTTTAACACCTTATCAGGATTCATCCCTATTTTTTCATTCATTAGTCCACTGTTGCTAAAATTTCCTTTAATAATTCAAGGTACCTCTTTAAAGTGCCTACCTACAATTGTCCAACTTTCATTTCAAAAAAATTACAAACTTCCTGACTTATTTCTCGCTGTATATACAGTTAAGAATCATGAATTCAAACTAGATAATAACATCTACCCAGGTTCACCAGTATCACCTTCATTGTGCAGCTGTCCACAGCGCTCTATTAGAACCTTACCTGAAAAGAGCAGTGAGCAGCTCAGACACAAAGTTCATGGACAAAAAACTATCATGTGTTTTGCTGGTCATTTTAGTTTTGCCTTTACCCGCTTTTTCGTTAAGAATGTCAGAGAGTTTCTTGAAACACGTAAATAAGCTCAGAACCTCCTCAGACTTATTCTTACTGTATAGAGGGAAAAAGAAAGACCAAAGAAGCATCAGAAAGTTGTGATTTACTTTCACATAGAGTAACACGGAAATCACAATGCTTCGTTAGACATCATGTTTTAGACACATTATGAATGAATGAGCCTTAACATAGCACTCCCAGTCATACAATCCATCTGGGTTATTTTTTCTTCCCTTATTTAGGCTAGTCAATACAGAGCATGAAAGTCCAATACTACCACCAATCAAAATTTCTCAATTAAAATAGGCAGTTCTTGAATTCAGGGTCTGGGAAATTCTAAATAAATGAACGCCTGCTAGAGGCACCACATTCACCAGCCTGTTTGGCATATGCTTTGGTGCTCTCTGGTAAAAAGAGCATAGTCTGGTCTCAGGCTAGATGTCTATCCAAGAGACAGTGTCACGGACTGCAGTCTGTTCAGTACCTAGCATATTGTTAGAGTTAAACAAACAAACAAAACTCTCGCAAAATGAAGTATTCAGCAAACTGCAAGTAAAGTCATACCTGAAATTGCTGATGGAGAAATTATACTCTATCAGAACCTCACAAATACCCATCACAAGAGAAGCACAGATGTTATTTTTGATGCCGATACCAGTGCTCTGAGAAAAATCTGCTGATTTATCCTAAAACATATAAGACGAAAATTAAAAGCTACTAAAAACCTCCATTATGCAATACAACTGAGACTTCGCAATTACCAGTTCAAAGTCCTCCAGTTCACTCTTAATCATTCTACTAGTAATAGACTCCAGCATATCATCTAAGTCTTGGTAGAATCCTTCTTCTTCCTCCTCTTCTTCCTGCTGTAGGGGCAACACTCTACTTTTATACCAGGCCAAACAGTGCTGAATACAACACAGCAGATGATCCTGAAGAAGAAAATAATGATTAAACATTCTTGAGTGTTCAAGGATAACCTGTGAAGCTGATGATAATCAACAAATAAATCTTACCTATCAGGCTACAGTAAGTGACTCATTAGCATCACAAATAAAGTCAATCCGAATTAACGAAACAGGAAAAAATAAATTGAACCAACAGAGGCACTGTTTTCTAACCTTTCTGACACAGAGATATCTTATCAATAGATCCAAGGTGATGATGAGTCAGAAAAGAAACATAAGAAAGATTTAAGAGTAAAAATTCATGGGTGTAGCAGAAAGAGAGCTTCACAGGGAAAGGTATCTCTCTCTGAAGATCAACTCTATCAACAGGGTTATTTTAACTTAACAGTAAAAATAACGGTCATAGGAGGAATAAAAGTCTCACCAGTGGTTCTTGCAGAGAGATCTGATCTCCTTGGGTCAGAATACAAGCTTCTAATTTCAGAGGTGGCAGCACATCAGGTTGTGGCTCATAGAACTGTTTTAACTGTGTATGGTAAAGGAAAAAGACACCATGGCTCATGAATGCTTTTCACTTTTAATTGGTTAAGCTAATGGCACTTTTAATGTCTAATGCCTTCTAACACAGTGGTCCCCAACGTGTTTGGCATCAGGGGCCGGTGCTCCTTAGAGAATCTAATGTCTGACTATCTGAGGTGGAGCTGAGGCAGCTATGCTAGCTTTGGAGAGTGGCTGCAGATACAGATGAAGCTTTATTCGCTTACCCGGCGCTCAACTCCTGCTGTGTGGCCCGGTTCCTAACTGTGCTTCCTGAAGATTGGAGACCCCTGTTCTAAGACATATTTCTAAATGTCTACAGAAGAATGAAGCAAAATTTATGTTGCTTTGGCTCACCTACATCCTTTGCCCTTGCTTTGGGCATCACACTAATTGAGATCTTTTTTCCTATTCCACTTCCATTAACTCTCCTATAAAACATCGTATGTTCTCACACCAATTCCTAAACCTACACAGGCAATCAGCATTTTCAGTATAGCTTGATGGTTAGAATATAGTCTCTAGTCAGAATGGCTGAGGCCAAAATCCCAGTACCATCACAGATTAATGATTTCAATAAAAGTATGCCTTGGTTCCTCATCTGTGACATGAGGATATTATTAATATTTATTAATTTATATTATTAATATAAACGTATAAGGTTAAGGACTAAACATGCCAATACATATACAGAGCTTCAAACACTACTTGGCACATAACAGAGCTCAAAAAATATTATTTATTATTTTTTTTGCTTTTGGAGTCTGCAGAATTTTACTGGTCCACATACTAACCTGAGTTGCGAAGCACTGCTCTCTTCCTTCAATCATAATTTTCTATTCTTGCTAGTGTGTGAATGTAGATGCACTGATTATAATATAGTTTAAAAGATACAATATAGTTAACAGCGTATAAATTTTAAATAGGATTGGTCCCAAGGCACAATGAAAAAGCTTTTGATGAATATGTTTCCAATAATTTCTATATATCTGACATCTTAATTTCAAATGGAGTTTCTTAGCAGAATTATGACAAAGCAAGAAGTGGGGGGAGGGAGAAAGAGAGAACTTCCATTTTCAGCAAAGTGATGGATAAGGAGTCTAGAAAAACCCTCCTTGTAGAGAACAATGAAAATAATATTGCATTAAAATTTTTGTACATATATTTACTTATTAAATAGTGAGTTAAGGTCATGGGAAAGCAAGAGAAGTCCTCAGAGGTCTGAATATATTAGAAAACATCATAAACCATGAATCTAGCAAATACATGAGCAAATGAGCTCTGGAACTAGTGTTCGTTCTGGCAGCACTTGCCAATCCCTGAGGCCCAGAGCTACAGTTGTAGAAAAATTCATGGAAATGAAGACAGAGCCTAGGGCCCTCATGGGGTGGCAGCTGTATCAGGGAACCTCACATAAAATGGGCCTTCTTAAAAGGAGGAAGCTTAGTGGATGAGCCTAAAAAACAAATCCACCTCACAAAGAAAGATAGTAGGGAAATGCATCTCACTGAGCCTTGACTTCACGTGGAGGGGGAAAAAGCCTCACCTAGGAATTTCTACCCACAAGCTAGTCTCCAAATGTAGCTGGGGCTAGAATTAACACTATTTGTGTGGCCTATAAAATCAAAAGCCAAAAATCTAGTTTAAAGAAAGATAGAATACAACTTCCATACAAGGGAGAAAAAGGAATAAAGGAAATAATTACCAATTTCAAATTTTACACAGACTAGAAAAAGAGGGAACATTCTCCAACATTTTACTAAGCCTAGACTAACGAAATGAAAACTACTGGACATTCCTCTGTAAACATATGTAAAAATTCTAAATGAAATATTAGTAAGCTGAATCCAGTAATGTACAAAAAAGGTAATATATCATAATCAATTTGGGTTTATGCCAGGAATACAACTGACCACAGTAACAGATTAAAGGAGAAAAATCATATAGTTATCTCAACAGATACAAAAATGTATTTGATAAAATTTAACATCCTTAATTACTATAAAAGACATATAACTGTTTAAAGAAAAATTATAAAACTTTCACTGGGATTTTAACATAGATGTAATGTGCATGACAATATCACAACAGAAGGAGGACAGAGCTATATTGGTACTAAGTTGTTATATTTTACCAGAAGAAAAATCAGTATTAACCTGAATATACTGTAATGAGTTAAAGATGCATCTTGTAGCCCCTTGAGAAAACACTAAAAATACAATGAAAAGAAATAAAGCTAAAAAGAAATTAAAACGAACAGCAGACTTAAATCCAACCATAACAATAATTACATTAAATGTGAACTGACTAAACATTCCCTTCAAATGGGGCAAGGGTGTCACGGTGGATTAAAAAGGCAAGATCCCTGCTTTCACTTGTTTTGAGGATATATCCAAAGTGGAATTGCTAGATCAAACGGCGACCCTATGTTTGATGCCATACTTTTTTCCATGGTGGCTGCGCCATTTTACAAAAAAACTCCCATCAGCGATGCAGGAGGGTTCCAATTTCTGCACATATTTACCACTTGTTATTCTCCATTTTGATGATAGCCACCCTAATAGACATAAAGTGCTATTCCACCTTGGTTTTGATTGACATTTCCCTAATGACCAGTGATGTTGAGCATATTTTCATGTAGCTTATTGGGTATTTGTACATCTTTTTGGGGAAATGGTCTACTCTAGTCCTTTGCCCACTTTTTAATTGTTTTGTTGTTGTTGTTGAATCATAGGAGTTCTTTATATAATCTGGATATTAATCCCATATCAGACATACAATTTGCAAATATTTTCTCCTATTCTGTGGGCTATCTTTTTACTCTGTAAGAAGACAGTGTTCTTTGAATGCACAAAAGTTTTTAATTTTGATGAAGTCCAATTTATCTATTTTTTTCCTCTTGTTAACTGTACTTCGGGTCAATGTCCAAGAAATTGCCAAATCTAATGTCATGAAGCTTTTTTTCCCTTATGTTTTCCTCTATGAGTTTTATCATTTTAGCTCTTAGGTTTAGGTCTTTGATCCATATTGAGTTCATTATTGTACATGGTGTAAGATAAGGGCCCAAATTAACTTTTTTTGCATGTGGATATCCAGTTTTCACAAGACTATTTGTTGAAAAGACTTTCCTTGTTCTCAATCCTGTATGAAGCTTTTCATGCCTGGGCTCTTGAGCCAGGAAGATATGAGTTCAAATCCTAGCTCTTTCATTTACTGTGTGACCTGAAGCAAATTAAATTACTTAACCTCTCAGAGTCTTGCAATATAAACCTGTAAAATGGAAGTAGCCATTCTTAATTTACAGGTGGGATAAAGACTAAATGAAATTGTCCACACGTAGCACTATATAAAATGCTTGGCCTTCTAAGTGCTAAACATTAGGTATTATTACTATCAGCACATAATAACATCTTGAACTCCCTCAATGTATATAAAAGATTCAAATACCATACAATGAAATATTTATCCACAAAAAGGAATGAAGCACTGATAAACTGCTACAACATGGATGAACCTTGAAAACATTTTTAAGTGAAAGACATTAGTCACGAAAAACTACATATTATATGATCCCACGTATATGAAATATCCACGATAGGCAAATCTACAGAGACAGAAAGTAGATTAGTGGTTCCTTAGGGATGGGAAGATGGGAAAAAGATGAGAAAATTAGGTGTAGAGTTTCTTTCTGAGATCATGATGAAAAGTTCTAAAATTGACTGTAGCAATGGTTGCATAACTCTGAATATACAAAAAACCAATGAGTTGTATTGTACACTTTAAATGTGCAAATTGTATGGTACACGAATTATATCTTAATAAAGCTATTTAAAAGTTCAAATAAATGCTTAATAAATAAGTGTTGAGGGTAAAAGGTCTTATTTACACCAGATATTCTCCAGCTGAATCCTCTCCATCTTGATGGTCCTTTGAAATATTTCATAAATTGAAAACATTTTATTAAACTTCAGAAAATAACCTAATAGACACCAGGTAACTGGAACCTAGACTTAACATTTGCTGTATTTGCTTCAGAACTCTCTTTTTTCTTTTAGAAATAAAACATAACAGATCGAGCTGCTGATAGCTCTTGTACAAATGGTTCTGTATAATATCCTTCTGACTCAGGAAGACTGTTAATCGAGAGCGATAACTTAGAAGATGGCAAGATGGCAGGGAGATAAGTGGTGATTACAATAAAACATCAGGACAGCATTACATACCCCAGGCACGCTCACGATTTACCAGTTACTATTTGGGAATTATTTTATATTTCAAAAAGTCTGGAAAATGTCGATTGCCTCTCAATGCCCCATTATGTTCTCTATATCCATAAAAACATATTTTACCTGTGAGAGCAGAGTATGCATGATTGAATTAGCCAGTTGAGAGTTTCTTCGAAGGACATCATAGAACCCCTAAAGGGAATCAAAGAGAACAAACAAGTTCTTTAACAGAGATACTAGTGATTTGGACAATCGTAACCTTAAAATAACACTATTTTTCTTAACGCTACTCTCAGTTCTTTGAAAAGACGGAGATGTTATTTGTTAGAGGGAAAAACAATTCAGAAAATTTAGGTTACTTGACTAATCTAAAAAGAAACCTCTGATCGCTAAAAACCAGATTAAAATAATTGGCCATAGTCCTTACAATTTTTAAAACAACAGGTCACTTTTCGCTTTGCAGAATTTTGCTCCTTCACAGTCAGGA
>NW_006430726.1:2885915-2890229 GCF_000325575.1 Pteropus alecto | reverse complement strand
CATCCTATGTTAACAGCCTCCCCTTTAAGACATTCTTCCCACTTAGTCTCCTGTGCTTCAAAAGTGCCTCCTGGCCCCAAGCACTCTAATGTCAACGAGCACATTTCTCCCCATCCAAAGTTCCCCAGTCTCAGTTAAAAACTGCTGAAATTAAAATTCTGGGAGAACTTTCTTTTTGGAACCAAGAAATGACTGTACAGTTCATCTGTGAGAAAAAGCAAATGAGAAGTGATTCCCATGCCACAAAATACTTTTAAAAAAATAAACAAATGAAAATCAGCCCTAAAAGATATTAAAATGTTTTATAAATGTATAATGATAAGGACACTCACAGTTTTGGCACAAAAATCGACAGATGAAATAAAAGCATATAGCATGCAAATAGAAACAGATAGTACATGTAAAGGAGGCAATACTGTCTGAACAATTAATTAATCTGGGGGAAAAAGTTAGGTCCTTATATATTATAGTAAAACAAACTCCAGATGAACTAAGTAGCTAAACATAAAAAACAAAAGCATAAAAAAATGAGAAGAAAATATTAGTGAATATTCACTGGAAGAATATGGACTCTTTACACAAAAGTAATAGATGTCTCAAAGGAAAAGAGCAATGGATTTAACCAAAAATTAATATTTCTATAGGTCTAAAAGGATAATTTTTTAAAAAGCAAATGACAATCTGGCATACATTTGAAACAAATATGACAAAGTGTTTATATTAATACAGAGTGTCTGCAAACCAGTGAAGCACCGAGTAAGCCTTTGATGAATAAATGGACACCGATACCCTAACAGAGATTCAGGTCTATGATGCATTTCAAGCTAATTTTTAAAATTTAGAGCTAGATAAGGGTTCTAGCAGATTCTTTTTTTACATGATGACGACTGTGCATAAAAGAGTCAACAGTACATCTGAGACTGCTATCCAGAGTAATGTCTGCTTGCAAAGATGGCCCTTGGCTGGTGGCTGGGAACTTAGATGGTGAACAGCTTCCTACACTGATACGAAACTTTCCCTAAATGATAGAAGGGGCTTACTGTGTCTAAACTGTACACGTAATGTGGTTTATGCTGAATATCTCCTTTCCTTCTGGGAGTTTGGAATTTTGGTATGTGCTAAGATGCCACTCTGACCACCCCCAATAAAACCTTGGGTGCCAAGTCTCTGATCAGCTTCCCTAGGAGGAAACCTTGCACGTGTTGGTGCAACTCATTTGCTGCAGCGATGGAGTGCATCCTGTGCAACCTCCCTCGGAGAAGACTCTCAGAAGACTGCACCTGGTCTCCTTCAGAGTTCACCTTGTGCCTCTTGCCAAGGCTGATATTGCTTTGTAGTAAATCTTTAACTGCAGTAAATCTTAGCCATGAGACAAATATTATATGCTGAGTTTGGTGAGTCCTTCTAGAGAAATCTTTAAATATGAGGGTGGTTTGGGGAACCCCAAAACAATGAACAATTGTTCCAGCACTGTTTGTTGAAAAAACCATTGTTGTCTATGGCCATGCTACCCTGAACATGCCTGATCCTGTCTGATCTTGGAAACTAAGCAGGGTCAGGCCTGGTTAATACTTAGATGGGAGACTACCTAGGAAGACCAGGTGCTGTAGGCGTAAAACAAACAAACAAACAAATAAAACCATTCTTTTTCCATTGATTCACATTGGGATCTTTGTCAAAACCCCACCAAATAACTTTATACTCTTTCAATTGTCTTCATAATTCTAGGTCCTTACGAATTCCACATAAATTTTAGAATGGTCTTATGTGTATGTACCTTGGACATTCTTTGTTAAACCTATCCTTAAGTGTTATATCTACTATAAATATTACTTTATTTCAATTTCCAATTGTTCACTGCTAGTAAATAGAAGTATATTTTTGTATGGTTATTGATCTTCTATCCTACAACCTTACTAAACTCATTTTGTAAATTTTTTTGGTATTGTCTATGTATACTATGTGAATCAAGGCAGCTTTATTTCACGCTCTCAAATCTTTATTTCTCTTTCTGGCCTTACTGCATTGGATAGGACCTTCACTGCAATGTTGAACAGAAGCACTGAGAACAAATATCTTTTTTCCCCATCATATGAGAGAGCATTCGGTCTCTCACCTTTTATGTAGGTTTCATAGACACCATTTATAGGGAGGAAAAAGTTCCCTTCTAATCTTGGTTTGAGAGTTTCTGAGAGATTTTATCTCAAATGGATGTTGAACAAGATTTAATGGTTTAAAAAAAATTTCAGTGCTTGCCAAGGTGTGCCAACAGACGTTAAAATCCTCTTATGTTTAACCCAGCAATGTGGTCAAACATTCAGGAATACCCTTTATAGTAAGCAAATGGAAACAACATAAATAAGCAAAAATTTTTAAAAGATTTAAATAAATTATTATATATCTATAAAGATTATTCTTTAGCATTAAAAATCGTGTCAAAAAACACTTAAAATGAGAAAATGCTTACAAATATGAGATAAAAGCTATGTAAACCTAATCATTCCAATCTTGCATAAATATACATAAGTGAGTTACTGGTAAGATCGGTGATAATATTTTTTAAAAATACTTTTCTATATTTTCCTTATTTTCTACAATAAATCTGAAAAACTCAGTGCCTGGTAACTATTAAATAAATGTTATTTTAAGATCATTAAGTGAAGGTATTATAGTAGCTGCTCTTTGAAATGACTTCCACTTAATCTATTTGCTAGATTATCTACTGCTCTCCAGCCATCTGTGAAACACGTATGCTGAAGTGCACAGCATACTAAAGCTAGAAATGGTAGTGTATTCTCCTGGAATGCACACTTCTATTCCCACTGGCTGAATTACATGCTAAATACAGATCAGTAGGTGTATTTTTCCCACTCGATTTTGCTAACATTTCTGTCATTATGTGATTTAATCAGGCATCCTGTAAACTTAAAAACCATACTGAAGAAGAAAAAGAAGTTTTCATAAAAACTAAGTTGGATGTTTGAGAAAGAACAAATAATAGTAAGTATCAAACCAATTTGTGATGAATTAGAGATAAGACAATTATAAAAATTACGAAACAGACTGGACACATCTAGAATTCTTCTCTACTAACACTAATTAAAGTCTTAAAGTTTGTATCTCACTTTAGTTAAACAAAAACTAATAAATTAAGGTTATGGTTTGTTTGAGAGACAGTGAATTCCAAATGGCAGAACCTGGCTTTAAAACAAAAGACTGGCAAATTAATGGTACATTTAAATATTTCAAATTAAAAAAAATTTAAGATATTTCAACTATTCTTTTATGAATCTTCCCCTTAAATGACTTTTTGGCTAGCCATCACTAACTACCGGTCCTAACTGCATCAAATAAGAGTGTATGTACTGTACCTTTATAATGAGGAAAAAAATGTTAAAATAAAGATTATTAGTTGGGGGATTGCTATATTCTCTCCACTCTGCTGATTTACCTCATAAAGCATGAGTCGAACATCAGCCTGCTGGCCTAAACATCTCCTCAAACTATCCATGATCTCAAGGCAAAAAGTTTCATTGGCGACAGAATTGTAACGGCTGTGGACATCCACGAAGACCTGAAAAAAAGAGAGGCCGGATCTTGTCTAGCTTACCAAAGTAGTTTCCATTAAAAACGTAAAATGAGCCTATGTTCTTGGTCTACGAAACCTAGTCTTGGCTTTCCTCATACACCAAAACCTAGGACTGAGGCAGACATTACAATCACCACCCGGCTACAAGTATTACTCTTATTTTGGTTTGGAATAAAAGAATTTTCCAGCATTTTAACAAAATGAAGTCTTCCCCATCCCTTCAAGTTTTCCTTGGCAATGTCAGCTGCTTAGGAGCCAGGCACAAAGATTATTTCATGCCTCTGGAACCCAGTAAGTCACGATACACTCGATTTTACTTTAAAGGCCTAAAAGAGTTCCTTAGATGTCATCAGTCGTCAGAAGAATTGAGCTCTTTTTGCTTCCACAAAATTCTAAGGTTTAGAGATAGATAGTTTTTGGTTTAGAAATGGACATGACAAAGAACAACACCCGTTCTTTGATTTACATAATCAATTCAGCAATTACAAGCCAAGAATTCCTAACCCTTACCACAGGTACCCGCAAGGCAGTCAGCACTGACTGAGGTTGAATCGTCGTTCTATTCTTTATTGGTTGTATCACTCTGGGCAAATTACTTCCTCTCTTGTGGCCTCAGTTTTCTTATCCATAAAATGGGGAGGATGATAATAACACACTAATGAAGTCTAGTGTTCCTAATATTTAATCTATGCCACATGTTACAGATGGAAGTTTTGTATAGTTAC
>NW_006430726.1:2881960-2885879 GCF_000325575.1 Pteropus alecto | reverse complement strand
ATATTAATTGTCTATTATATACAAATTGTATAGTACATAATTTAAATTATGAAGACAAATTTACTGTTCCAAAGGCCACATTACCAAATTGTTGTAAAAATAATTTTTTTTTCTCAGATTATGGGGTTTAATAGATGTTCATGTGCAAAAGTTAAGTAAACTACCAAAGATGGGGATAATAACAGTATTTAGCCTCAGAGAATTACTATGAAGATTAAATAAGATAATGAATGTAAAGCACTTCGCCAGTGTCCAGCATGACAAGCTGCAAATGCAAGTCATCCATGTACTTTAAAATTCTCTAGTGGCCAAATTTAAAAAGGAACTGGATATTAACTTTAATATTTTACTTAACCCAACATATCCAAAATATTATCTGCCCATGTCATCAGAGTAAAAAATTATTGAGATATTTTACATTCTTTTATCATTTACACATGCGGCACGACTCAGTCTGAACTAGCCGCATTTCCAACATTCAGTTCAATAGCCTCACTGGGCTAGTAGCTACCGTAGTGGACAGGGCATGGAATATCTGCCACCGGGAAGTGTTAACTGACACCATCGTCATCATCATCATCATCACCATTATCACAACTGTTTCAGTACCACCTATACAACCAGGAGGAAAACAGTTCGCACGTCACCAACTCCTGCATCCACACACACGACAGGCCAGTGTGAGCGATCCCTACCTGGCTCACGCCGATGGACTGACTGCACTGAGAGGACGACAGGCTGCCTAAAACCTTAAAGTTCTTCAAGAGGAGCAAAAACCCAGCAACTGCAGATTTTCGGGCATCAAGCCGGCTAGATTAGGAACAGACAGAGAAGCAGTCACCAAACAGTATTCATTTCACAGGAATAGGCTTCTGGGTCAAAAGAAAAATCCAGTTAGTTCTGTACAGAGAAGGAATTTATACAAATAGTGAAGGACACAGCAAAATAAGTTGAATTTATATACTCAAATAAGGCATCAGCTATTGAATTCTGATTTTTTTTTCAGTATCTACTTAATGTCATGACAATTATCTATAGTGACAAGTCCACGTGGGAAATGAGAATAAGAGTGCTGAGAGGCTGTACAAGGCGTTGAAAACACGCATGTAAGTCCTGAATGGCAAGGAAATTGTCAATTTTGTGTCTGAAAGAGCACTTCCCTTCTTTGTAGAGTTTAGTGGTTGGTGCCGGGTAAACCCTCCATCCAGAAAATTGGTACACTCATCTCACTGAGGCTCATGATTAATTCATGTTATAGAAGCTACAACATACAACCTCGGCCAATCAGACATGCCTCTGGGTAAAGAGTAAGCAAAAACTGTCAATTCTAGAATAAGGATAACAGTATCAGCTACTTGCTAGCTGTTTCTCTGGCTATCCACGAGTGCATCATCATATAGCCAATGAGATATTAATTGGCATCTTATGCTTAATGTAACAAACGCTTTCCACCTATTACTTGTCTCATAATATTTTTTAGATATTATAATCTCTAGCTTATATACTAAAAAATAAAGGAAAAGGTCAGGAGGCATTGGCTAAGCTAAAAAACAAAATACCGAGACCCCTCAACAATTTATTTGGTCTGTAGTCGCTAGACCACAATTCTGATGTTCACTAAAATGAATTTCTTGAATATTTTCCTCTTAATTAAGGAGTTTTCCTCTTCACAACTGTTGCCAGTTGGCACTAGAACCTTATCTGGAAGGTTATTCACGGGGTTTACAGCAGAATACTGAGATCACAGCTCAAATTCTAGCTCCACCAGCAACCACTATTAGACTTTTGTAAAGTCACTCACCTTCTCTAAGCCTAAATTTCCTGATCTGTAAAATAAGAATTGTAATAATTCTCACTTCATAGGGTTGTTCTGAAGACTAAATGGGATAGAGCGCTTAGCACAATGCCTTGTCCGATGAGAGTGTTCTGTTGGGTTCCGAATCTGCAAGCCCACTATGCACAGGTTGTATGAGGAGATGGCAGAGAGGACTTTAACTCACATTAGAAGGCACTACTTCCGAGTCTAATGGGAGGCTACGTACCTGGCAAACATAGCTTTCCGAAGGACAAGTATCAGGGAGTCTCTCATTGACATGCTCACTTTGAGAAGGGGCTGAAAGAGGAAGAATTGAAGGGTAAAGCAGAACAAGCTTTTACTCATCAGCTTTAGCTCATTTCTACCCTACACTGTTACTGTTTGGCTTATCCGAGGTACTTTAGTTCTGTTTTCTATATGTTTCAACGTTTGTTACACTTAGTAGTAAGGACAATAGTGTACTTGAAACATAAAATTGGAACTAGCTGTGAATGCCTTTAAATCTACCATCCTCAATTAATAATTTCCTAAGAGGCTTTCGATTACTTCACTAACATGAAAATCAGTCAAGGCAAGAGACTGGTGCTATGAAGAGGGGGTGAACTTGGAGGAGGGTCCAGAGCTCAGTGCTCCTGCTCTTTTGATACAAAGTTTTATGTTTTAGAATCAAGGAAAATAGGATTTCTTTGACATATGTATTTATGAGAAACACATCAGACTTCCATTACAGTTCCACCTCAGTTTTGACGAGCTCCTTAGGAGACTCACCTGCACTGCCTTCAGCAGCCCTTGTACAGTTGGAAGGGGCAGAAAGGATAAATAGTCAAACGTCTCTGTGACTTTAGAAGAACAACTTTGAAGAACTAACGGTGAACACATGATGATATTTGAAAGCAAGTCTGAAAAACAGAATCTATAATGAGTTGCCTCAAGTAACTAAAAATATTTCAAATAAAAAGAAAATTAAAATGGGAAAGAAATAGTAAAAAGTTTGTTTCACTTCTCAAGTCAAATATACTGCCATATAATTTTTTTTTCCTATGGTCAACATAAGCAGGATACTTTAACTTTCTTCTGCAATAGCGTAAGACTACAAAAATTAACCTGTCTAAAAGAAAAGAAAAAAAAACAAACAATATACTGCCAAGACAAGTAGCACCTAATGTCTTCATCTTCAAGCTAAATCTATAAAAATTTATGAACTTTTTTTTGCTGTTGTATATTCCTTCTAAGACCATATTATGCTTAGACATAATATGGTCTTAGAAGGAATATACAACAGCAAAAACATGGTCTCCCTCCTTTCAAGAATTTTAATTTAGCTGGAAGTAATATATTTTAAAAGAATGAAAGAGATAGATAACAATATCAAATATCTAATAATTCCAAACATAGTTTATTGCCTAGCAAATGGTAATGAGAGAGCTCAAAAGTTCAAAGGAAGAGATCATTATGAGTTGGTGTGTTTTACGAAAGCAAAGAGGAGAAGGAAGTTAAGTCAGGTACTGAAAGATGGGTAACATTCAGATGCACAAAGAGCCCCAAAGGCCTACTATATGTAAAGGGGAAAGTAGAGTACAAGAATGGTTAAGTGTAAGACTTACTCAGAAGACAGTGGGAAAACTGTGGAGTTGAGGTGAAGGACTCAAAATAAATAAATAATTGGAGTTATTGTTGGGTCAAACTGTCAAGGACCTTAAGCATTAGGATAAAGAGCTGACAATTTATTACAGAAGGAACTGGCGATTTTCAAGCAATGGAGTGGTGCTTTAGGATACTTATCTGGTGGCAATAATGCAGGCTGAATTGCTGCAGAGAGAAGAGGAAGCAGGGAAAGCAGTTAGGAAGCGAGGGCAGTAGTCTAAACGCAAGGTTACAAGACTGGGAAGTAGGCAATGGGTGTGTGGCAGGGGAGGGCATAAAAAAGAAGGAAAAAGTAACTATGAGAGAAAGAATGAGAAGTTAGGTACCAAGTGTGTCTGAAGATAAAAAGGAATTCTAGCCTCTGGGACTTGGAGAGCCTGGCTTCAGACAGTAGAAATAGTTGCGATAAAAAGGGGAATTTGTTTGAAGGTAAATGTACTGCATTTGCCATAAAAGGAA
>NW_006430726.1:2866376-2881737 GCF_000325575.1 Pteropus alecto | reverse complement strand
TATAATGTATGTGTATAAAATATACACACACACACACACACACACACACACACACATTTGTATATAATATATATAAAAATATATATGTATATAAAATATATTTATGTGTGTGTGTGTGTGTGTGTGTGTGTGTGTGTATGACATGTACAAGCAAGAGAATGTATAAAAAGAGGAACAGACTTCTGCTTCCCACGAAGATGGAGTAACAGTGAACAGATTTATCCTCCAACTTTAAGCAACAACAACAAAAAAGGCCAAATTATATTAAACAAGAATTTTCAGACACTAGACAATAAGCAGTATAGGACAATGATCCCCAAGAAAGAGAAATAAATGAGGTGAGTCTATAACTGCCCCATCTTACTGGCTAGAGAGTTTCTAGGCAGCAGCAGAGAGGGGAAACTCAGAATCTGGTCTTCCTGAGTCAAAGGAACAGAGCTGAGAATCAGAAATGCCAAAGCAGCTAGAATTCACAGGGTAGAGAACTGGAAAGGAAAGAGCTGCCTGCAAAGAGAGCCCTGGAGATGTGCAGGGTTAAGACAATGGAGGTCATTGAGTGGTAGCAGAAAGACAGCACTCATTTGAGAAGTACTCAGCAAAATAGAGAAAGAAAGTTGATGGAAGAGAGAAGTTTCACTCATGAGTTATATGCCTCCTTTCTTGTCAACCACAGACAACATAAATAGACTTATGTTTTACTGACATGATAACCAAAGACACTGCATTTAACTACTGTATCATTAAATTTTTTTCCCATGACCAGAACATTATGACACTTAAAAGAAAATATTCCTGAGAACCTGAACCACCCTTTCGAAGTTCAATACCTAAGTAATGGCTGATGGGGGAGGATGCTCTGGTAACAACTCTGTTGAGGACTTGCTCCAGAATTTCTTGTCTGATCATTTCATGGATCTAAAAAGAACAGAAGAACCAGTAAAATATTCTTTGGTGACTTTCAGCTTACAATTGCATCGAGGTATATTGGGTAGAATGAAGAACAGTTTAGATATGGTAAAAATTGACTGTTAATTTCAAACACGAATATAATGTGAATCACTGGTTAAGACATGTTCACTTAACCCTACCCTCATTCTGTGCTCAGACAATCATTAGCAGGGCAAACCACCATGTTTATTAGCCTAAAAGAGAGAGCACATGAAAGCACTCCTATATAAGGTCCAGCATCAAACAGGAATACTTCTACTTAGATATCCATTACATGCCAATATCTACATTTCTGATGTATTCATAATATTTATTTTAAAACTTAAAAGCCTATGAAAATTTCTGAAATTGAAAATCATCTTCATGAACCCCTTCCTCAGTTTATAGAAGCACAGTGGCTGCCGCCAAAAAAGATGTTTTGAATTTTCATTTAAATTTTAGTTAAAATCCTTATCTGAACTTGATTACTTTGAGTTACAAACTAATTTCTTTCAGACTTCAGACTAATAATTAATTAGCAGTAAATTATATGCTCTACAGATGCCTTGACAAAGCAATCATCTGTGTGAAATCCAATGGAACCTCCCTAGTTTTAAAAATGATTAAAAACAAAAACTATGAAAGGCTCTTATTCTAAGAATGTTTTTAATCGGATTACTGTTAAGAGGAGTCATTTATATCATCTAACACACTTACAACTATTAAGGGCTATTATATGGCACTCACTTCATAGTTCTGGATCAGAACACTAGATTTACATTTAAATTAGCCTCCAAATAGCATTTTCAGCCTATACTTTGGCATGTAGCTACATTAAACAATCGAATGTCAAGAAGATGACTGAGAGAAATCCCTAGCAAAGCAATGTTTAGCCTCAGATATGATCTAGCTTTCCTTTTTTACTTGAAATGAATTTCTGAAAGCTGTTTCAGAAATTAACATCGAGATGATGGTCATAATATGGTAATGAATAAAAAAATGTAAATTACCCATTTTGGGTTCTTCAAAAACAATGAACCAATAAGTATGATTGTTCGAGCCTGATATTCTACAGCAATGTAAAAGATTATTTTCTGTGTAAAGAAATAGCATTTAAAAAAATTATTTACTGTTGAAAGGAAAAAAGAAAATCATGGGAAAGCTAACATATTCAAACTTCTATGAAACGGTATGAAATAGAAAACAGAATAAAAAACTCATATAAATAAAGGATGATAAAGTAAGTATTCCATCAAACTGGAACATTAGCAATGTTTCAATTTCTATCCCAATTTCTATTCCCAGAACTCAAATTTCCTTGTCCCCCAAACTCCCAGGCAAATATCATACCCTATTTATAATACAATTTAATAAAATTAGGAAATAGATGCTAAACTAGTGTCTCACCTTAAAAGTTTCCAACAGGATATTAGCTCCCAGCGTACATGCATGTTGCTTTGGTGTTTTAGAAAGACCTAAGCTGGTTTCAATAGGTTCATCAAGAATCTTCTTTGGCCCATATGAATCCATTAAAATGAAGCCAAGCTCTACTAGGCCCTGAGTAACATGATCCCAGCTATGAACACTGCATGAAAACAAAGCTTTGTTAAAAAGAAAAGCTTAGTAAAATATCTTTATCTTCATAAGGTATGTGTTACACATTTCCCAAACCTGATCTGGTAACTGACACTCTTCACATGAACCTTTTCATGCACCCTTCTGGTATAGAGCATCTTCCTCTGCCTTCTCCAAGACCCACTATACCCCTGAGAAGTGAGCAACAGTGAGGCTTGCCTGCTCTTAGATGAGATCTGAGAGTGGAGGAACTTGGGCCTGAGAGGCAGAGTAGCACTCTGAGAGGATGGTAACATACTGGAGGATTAGGGAGGCCCCTAGAAGATGACCTCTGGGTACATCCTACTACTATCCTCAAATCACAGAGGTAGACAGTGTTAAGTAGATAACGGCGCTCTCAAACTAATGGGGAACATCAAAAATAACAACAAGGAGACAATCAGTAATCACCAAATAGAAGAAAAAAATACTGCCTTAAAAGAGAAGCACCAAACTCAATATTAAATTAAATATGAAATACTGCCTTAAAAAGAGAAGCAACAAACTCAAATACTGCCTTAAAAGAGAAGCACCAAACTCAATAATTTAATACCTGAAGGAAAAGGTTAATGGAACAAACAGGAGATTTTAAAAGTCTAATGAATATCCTCAGACTATTATAAAAAAAAAAAATGGAAATCTTGGAAATGAAAAACATGACTGATGGAGTGAAAAACTCAATAAATGAACCTAAGAGTAAAATGGACAGAGCTGAAGAACAAATTAATCTGAAGAAAGAGCTAAGGGATTTGTGTAGAACTTCACATAAAAATACAAAAATATGAAAGGCATAAAAGAAAAATTAAGATAGCACACAGAGATCAAGAAATTCCAACAGGGATAGAACAGAGAGAAAAAGAGGCAGGATTACTCAAAGAAAATAAAAGGAGAAAAACATTACAGAGTTTAGTAAAGGCACGAATTCTTACAGTGAAAGGGCATACTAAGTATCAAGCAGGAGTGAATTAAAAAGGAACTTACATAAACATAAAATATGTTAAATTTCAGAACACCAAGGATGAAAATAGTTAAAAGTTCCTATGAAGAAAATAACAGATTGTCTACAATAATTCTAAAAAATCAGATAATCACCAGACTTTTCATCAGTAGTCCTAGATGCAAAAAGACAATGAAAAATGATTATAAACCTAGAATTTTATACTCGGTCAACTATTGTTCAGGTGGGATGGCAAAATAAAGACATTTTCAGATATGAAGACTCAGAAATCATACCAAAAAAGATGACTGGAAAAATTATATACTTATGCCATATTTCTAAGAGAAAAATATGAAGTTCAAAAGATAGAAGTAAACAAAGAAATCAGTAACATTTATTACAAAGTCTAAATAAGTGTTGTTTAATGTAAAGTCCTATATTTACTATAGTAGAACTTTTATGTTAAGACTAGATATTGGATGTTAACTGAACTTACTGTGGAGATCATTTTGCAATATATACAAATATCGAATCATTAACTTATCTACCTGAGGCTAATGTTACATGTCAACTAAACCTCAATCGAAAAATTTATGTCTGTCTGTCCGTCCATCCATCTATCCATCCATTTATCTATCTATCTTAGTGCTCTGGTTACAAAGTTGAATATGTTTTAAGTCTGCTAAATCCTGTTTTCCCCAAAGGCCCTGTTATTTTTACAGTGTTATATTGCAGAACAAAACATTTTTCAGGAATATATCATATTACAGCATAAATGCATTAATTAACTCTACTAATTATTCTACTAATTAATTCTAGACACTAACAGGCAAATCTAAATCTAAACACAATAAAATACTACCAAGATCCGATTGGTAAGGTCCAAAGATTCAATCACATAAAATGTAGGATGCATTATTTAGAGGAAAATTGACTAACCAAGGCAATCATGTGTAACAAACCAGCTGGCTATTCTATGAGGTCTGCTAATGTTACCCAAATCTCTCCTACTGAGAGCTGGTCCTAAACTAGTGACAACTGCCCATTCAGCCTAATTATAAATGGAGAGGCTTCCAGGTCCTATGGCTAAGTGGGACTTGTAGAAGAAGGGCTACGTTCCAGGAATTTCCTGGTTAATTAGTGCCCTGTTTCTTTAGCCCAATCAGAAGAGACTGGGTTGGCAGAATACTAGAGATACAACTATAAACCTTAGGAAAAAGAGGAATAACAAGATACAGAGAGGACAGAGGAGCTTTAAAGCCTATGATGGATAAACCACTCAGAAACAACAGGTTCTAGACTCACATTTGTCTTATGTGCCAACCTCATGTAAATCCAATCTAAATCAGAATTCCCAGTCATGGAATAAGATCTGGCTTAAATTATAAAGCTTTAAAATATACTTAATCCAGACAAAGAAAGTATGTCATGGTCGAGATTGTTCTAACAGCTAGTGTATACCCTGAAATCAAAATAACACCTGGGAAGGTTACGAGTCTTGTTTCAATTTGGTTTAAAATGAATGTCTAAAACTGCTAATCAATTATCTAAAACTGCTAATTCAATTCCAACCATCAGGCTCAAATTTCAACAGTAAAAGTAAATAAAACTTTCGATGTCTACTCACCTAAAGTGACAAAGAGTTGCAGTATCATGAAGGAACGAAGGTATGACTTCAATTTTGCATTATTGCTATTAAGGTGGCCAAGAAATGAGGCCTTGGGATTTGAGGAACTTTTGATAAGGAAAAGCTTGCTTGACCAATTTTAAGGGATTAAACCTTGATAGATGAAATCAACAGCTGTAGTCACGTTTTCCCAGATGGGTCATAAGTATGGTACCACAAAGGAACTTACCGGGCTATGGTTCACAAACTCACCTATTCTGTACCACTTCCAAGATCATGGCTGAAACACAAGATCTATGAGGGACTAGATTCTGAAGAAATTTTGAGCCTTGGAGAAGCTGAAGATCCTTAAAGTTTTTTATAACTGAAGTCCTTAAAAGGTCAAATACCTAATATAATGAGAGAAATAGGAAAAGGGAGTCAAAAACGATATCCCATGCTATAGAATCTTAACACCGTAACTGTTCTTACTTGCTATCACACACTCATACCTATGACTGTTTCACTAGATGAGTATGATATAAAAATTAACACTTTCAATGGGAACTTTAAAAAGTTAAATACAGGCCTTCCTGAAGAAAGAAAATGAGCTAAAATCAATACTAGTTATTACCCATGACTAGGGAACACATATGAGAAAAAAAGCCAAAGGATTTTACCATTTTATTCTCGCAACTAACCTATTCCTATTAATGTCAACTTGATCAGGGATAATTTCTTGGAAAGGTACAAAATAATAAAATTGCTGGTGAATACCTAGCTAAACTTCCCATTCTTGCTACTTGGACTGTATGATATGTTTCCATTCTTTTTCCCACTTCATCACCTGGCTTACCACACAATAGGAAATGGAAGTAATAAACCAAGTGCCAGAAGTCTTCGAGCGGCCCCCCAGAGAGCAGTGTGGGAACTACATGTCTTACAGAGGAATTTGCTGCGGGAGGGATTAGGGTGGAATTGTTTAGGAAAAGATAATTAAAAAAAACAGGCTCTTGTACTCCTTACCAGCTACAGAAAGGACCAAAAACATCACCAATACCTGTTCCTCAAATCTTTGTATTCTCGTGAGAGAAAGCAGGAGGGCAATGCTGAAGGGACATATATTATTACTGAAATCTCCTTGCTGTCCTGCCTAGAAGAGATAAACAAAAAAGGAGTCATTACTTATATCTTAAAAGTATAACATAAGCCTACTTAAAAAAAGGTATTTACATGAACCAGAAATCTATACGCCAGAACTAAATCTAAAAAACTTTTAAAAAACATAGCAGAAAATCTTTAAGACCTTGGATTACACAAAGATTTCTTAAATACAATACAAAAAGCATAATTTATATAAGAAAATTGATAAAATGGATGCCATCAAAATTCAAAACTTTGTGCTTCAAAAGACACTTGAAATGAAAATGAAAAAACAAGACACAGACTAAGAAAATATACTTGCTAATTATGTAAATGATACAGAACTTGTACCTAGGATATACTAAGAATTCTTAAAACTCAATAATACGACATACAATCAAAAAATGGGCAAAAGATTAAAACAGGCATTTCACTAAAGAAGATATTAGAACAGCTAATAAGCACATGAAAAGAGGCTCAATTATCATCAGTCATTAAGGAATTGCCATTAGAACAAGTATTGTAAAAAAAGACAGACAATAACAAATGTTGGCCAAGATGTGGAAAACAAGAACCCTCATACAGTGCTGGTAAGAATGTAAAATGATATAGCCATGTTAAAGAACAGTTGGTAATTTCTTAAAAATGTAAACACAAATTTATTATACAACCCAGAAATTCCACTCGTAGGGAATCTATCCGAGAAATGAAAACATATGTCTACAAAAAGAACTGCAAGTGAATATTCAGAACAGCATTATTCCTAATAGCCAAAAAGTGGAAACAACTCTAATATCCATTGAGTGAATAAAACAAGTTGATATAACCATACAATGGAATACTATGCAATAATTAAGAAGTAATGAAAAACTGATATATGCTACAACATGAATGAACCTTGAAAACATTATGCTAAACGAAAGCCAGACACGAAAGGCCATATATTGTACGATTACATTCATATGACATACTTAGGAAAGGTAAATATATAGAATAAAAAGATTAGTGGTTGCCTGGGTCTGGGAATGTGGATTAACTCTAAACAGGCATGGGGAATTTTATAGGGTGAGAAAAATGTTCTAAAACTGGATTATAGAGATGGTTACACAAGTAGGTAAAATTATGAAAACACTTAATATGGGTGAATTTTTGTGTTTGCTTCGGCAGCACATATACTAAAATTGGAATGATACAGAGAAGATTAGCATGGCCCCTGAACAAGGATGACACGCAAATTCATGAAGTGCTCCATATTTTTGTGACAGAAAGACATCTAACTATGAGAGGTAAACATACAGTGCAATATATATATGACTTACTGTTGAATAGTACACTTGAATCTTACTGGATTTTGTTAACCAATGTCACCATAATAAAAAATAAATTTTTAAAAAATGAGTGTGAATATTCAGAACAGCAAAATTTTATGTTACGTAAATTATACCTCAATCATCTTTAAAAAATAGGCCTTTGAGGCCTAAAAGAAATGATATCCAAGAAATAACAGAGAAGGGAATAAATATAAAATCACAAATAAATAAAACAGAAAACCAATAAAAATAAAACAGTGGAGTAGATAAAAAAATAGAAAGTTGGTTCTTTGAAAAGACCAATCATACAGTTACTATAAACCTAAAAAAAAGAAGAGTGAACAGATACAGGTGCTTTAAAGTCTATCTCCCACATCATGGTCTTTAAATATCCTTTCCTACAAAAGGAACCCAGAGCACCTTAAAGAAACAGCTGGAATGGGGATGGGGCAAAGAAAGTACAAGGTCAGCCCTGCACAGCTGAAGCCAGGAAAATGGCTCAAAGGGGTCACATCAGAAGGACATATGAGCAAATCTGAAGGATCTGATTGGCCAAATATGGGTCATTTTGAGTAATTCATAATGACTACATTGAATTAAAAAAGGCTCATGGAATGGGAGACCAT
Organism: Pteropus alecto; assembly: GCF_000325575.1. Taxonomy (NCBI): domain Eukaryota; kingdom Metazoa; phylum Chordata; class Mammalia; order Chiroptera; family Pteropodidae; genus Pteropus; species Pteropus alecto. Next base: position 2,873,574 of record NW_006430726.1, on the reverse strand, counting down.
CTAGGAAGACCAGGTGCTGTAGGCATAATAAAAAATAATAAAAAAATAAATACAAAATAAAAAAGGCTCATGGGTGCATAGCGATATTCAAAATAAAAAGGGAGAAGGAAGGTTCTTTTTATAGACAACCAACAGTGTATCTGGACAAAATTTTAATTTTTACCATTTTGTAATTCCCAGTATAATTACTAATTTCAGCCAAGAATTATCAATAGGTGGGAAAACGAAAACCATGTGTGAAAGGTTGCTGAGGAAAAGGACTCTCACATGATCTCACATTACGATCCCATGGATTATTTTCTAATTGAAAAGGGAAATAAATCTTTGCAAATGAGTAACACTGATAATCACTGCCTTAACCAAAGGACATAGCACCACCAGGAGTAAGACCGACTGCTCCCAGGAGCCTTCCGATGTAATGCACTAGAACAGTAGTCAGCAAGTACAGCCCAGTCTAGTCCACCAACTATTTTTGTACAGCTCCTGCGCTAACACTGATTTTTACAGCGTTAGGAAAAAAATATCAAAGAAAGGACACTATTTCATGATGCATGAAAATTAAGAAAAATTCAAATTTCTGTACCCATACAGTTTCACTGGCACACAGCCACACTCATTCATTCATGTGTGCTCTCTGGCTGCCTTCTTGCTACAATGGTAGAGTTGAGGAGCCATGACAGAGACTGTATGGCCTGCAAAGCCTAAAAGAGTATCTAGCTCTTTACATAAAGTTTGCTGATCCCTACAAGAGAAAGTACACAACATCGCTTATGAAGCATTCTTGCCAAAAGTGTTTAACTTGAATCTAATCACAAGAAAAATAATCTGACAAATCCAGCAATGTGAGACATAGACAACTGGGCTGGATGCTTCAAAAAAAGTCCAAAGATACTAACCCTTATTCTTAGGAGATGCATGCAGAAGTATTTAGGCATTGAAGTGTTGCGACTTTTAAATGGTTCAGAAAAAATATAATAATGTGAGAGAAAGTGAGAAGGTAAACATAGCAAAGTATTTAACAATCAGTAAATCAAGATGAAGGGTATACAGATGTTCATCCTGCTATAGTATTTCAACTTTTCTGTGGGTTAAAATTTTCAAAATAAATTGTTGCAGGAAAATAGGTCCTTTATCTGTATAGTACTTTTCTTGAAAGAGTTCAAAACATTTCTGATTTTGATCTTATTACTTCACAAATATTTAATGATGAATGACTTAGATTCACAGCACCCCAAAATATACTAGAAATAGGCAACATCCCAATTCATAAATGGAGAAACAGAGGTCAAGGTTGAAGCTCACATACTAATGGAGTTAAGATCAAATTTTCAGTTTTTTTGCTGAACAGCTGTCATATATATATTTTTTTCTTTTTAAACACTAGAACATTTAAGGTATGGCTTTAAAATGGAACTTGCTTATGAATGTGGTGACATCATATATTTTCCACTTTCAAAGTAAAAAAAGAGATCCTCTAGACCCAGGGTCATTCTACAATATTTCTATTTACTTCCTGTCATTAACTGGCATAAAAAAAGGCTTAAGTTTGAACACCCCTGTTTCATAAAAAGATCCTCGATCACCTTAAGAGTTTGGTGCTACCTTTAAGTGTTTCAGAAGTTCTTTGCCTAGTTCACAGTCCAATTTGACGGCAAACACAATGTGCAGAATAACAGTGCCTTCCACATGACGAAGTTCACCTGATGGCACGGTAACAACTTCCAAGAGCCTAAAAGATTCAATAGAAAGGTGTGAGCAAGAGGCAATAGTGCAGATGTTCAGATGAACAAGCAGACCAACTCAGGTTGAACTCATATGATCGCTGGAGGAAAGCAGTAAGCAGATTCTACCGCCTCATTCTCTGCTTCATTTTACAATAAAACGTCCTGAAATAGTCATTATTTCTACTTCCTTACCTCGTCCCAGTTAAATCCAATTCAATTAGGCTCCGTCTCCTCCCTATCCTACCTTACCCCCTAGTGTCATCTATTATTGCAAGGGTTACAAACGACCTTTATGTTGCCAAAACCAATAATCAAGTCCCACATGAATGCCTCGGTAGACTTAACACAGATGATCACTTCTTTCTTGACATACTTTCTTCTCTTAGTTTCTGGGGCACTGTCCCTGGCCTCTTCTCTCTCTCTCTCTCTCTTTTTTTTTTTTTTTGGCTGGTTCATCCACCTTTTATATGGTGGGATGCCTCTGAGCTCAGTCTTGGGTTTCTTTCTCTTCTCTCCACACTTTCCCTAGGTGACCCCATCTGGACTCATGGCTTTAGTCCCTGCCAATCTGTATCTCCAGCCCTGACCTCTCCCTATAACTCCAGCCTGCCTGCTCAACACCTCTGGATGAGATGCTAATATACATCTCACACTTAACATGGCCAAAACTGAGCCTATTTTCCCCTAAACTTCCATTTCTGTCAGTCTTCTCTAAATATATGAGACCACCTTCTAATCAATTGCTCAAGCTAAATAACTAAGTTATTCCAGAGTAGAAGCAGTAAGTTGCAACAGGATTAATAGTGTGAATTCTGCTGCCAAACTGCCTGGATTCAAATCCCAGCGCTTCTACATTATGCAATTTAACCTTGGGAAACTCCCTAATTTCTCTGTGGTTTCATTTCTACAACCATAAAAGAGGCAAAATAACACTGGTGTGAGGTTTAAAGTACTTAGAATAGCACCTGGCACAGATAAGCACTATAAATATTTGCTTTAAAAAAATCTTCATTTTCAGACATGCCATGCTGTCTCTTGCCTTTGTACTCACTTAGAAGGCTCTTTTCCCTGATTTACATATTGTGGCTCTTGTCATTCAGACTTCAATTAAAATAGCACTTTCTCAGAGAGGTTTTCACTGATCATCCAATCTAAAGTAGCTATGCTGTCACTATCGCATCATCCATTTGAATTATCTGTATAGCACTTTCCACTCTAACATTTTTCTTTTTATTTATTTTCTGTTCTCTTCTCACTAAAATTGAAGTTCCATGAGAGCAGGGACTTTGTTTGACTGGTTCGTCACTGCAGACCCAGGGCTAAACAGTTTCTGGCACAGAGTAGACACGAAATAAATAGCTTTTAAACTTACAACTTACAGAACAATTATTGCTATTTTCCTGGAAAGGTGCAAATAAACGAGTTGAAGAGGTTACACTATTCTAACAACTTTATTACTGAGCATCTAAGAGAGAATTAGGGAAGTTCTGTGCTGAGGTGAAGGCAGGGACTGAATGGTTAGATAACAATGAAGTAACGAAAATATGCAATGAGAAGATTAATTTGTAAAACTGACTTTACTTCTATACTACATTACTCACTCGTTACCACTCTCTTCTTTGTTGTGCTGCTTGTCTAGCTCATTGAAGAAAGCTATGATTCCTTCCAAAATCTTCTTTCTGTTTCCCTGAAAAAAAAAACAAAAACAAAAACAAAAACAAACAAACATAAAATACGTGGTAAGGTCTCCCCACAAACAGCAAGACCAGCAAGTTGAACTTTTCAGCTTAAAGGCTTCTCAAGTATGAATTTAAAATAAATTACAACCTAGAGTCACAGTAAGAATTTATAGAACATTTTAATGTTATAATTGGGTTTGAAACACATCTTAGACTTTAAGGGGCCTATAGTTCACCTTTTCTGAGATCTTTATTCCTTTTACTGCCACACTCAAAACATAACGGTAGTTCAAGAGATATGTTTTCCTTGACTAAGGATCATGATCTTTTTACTAGACCAAATCATCATACATAAAATGAAAGCATCTATGCCCCAGTATGTAAACCAAGAATATGAATAAGCTGAATGGCCCTATCTGGTCATTCCACTAGAGTTAAAAAGAAACAACTTTTTATTTATACCTTTGAGGAGAGAACCAGAAGCTGATAGACCAAAGGTGGTACTTCTTGAAGATTCAACTTGGAGAACATCTTCAACACTTTTTCCATCACAAATCCCACCTCTTCTGCAGTCAGAGGGACATCCCTGTGGATCAAAGATTCTAAAGGCCAAAGCCAAATTACGCCAGGGCCTAATTTGGGAGATATCAGAATTATTACTGCCCCTATGCATTTTCTCAGAGAACCTTAAAGGGGACCAATAACCTTACCTAAGCAAGGTCATCTCGGAAAAAAAAAAAATCATAGAATTATACTTTAAGTAAGCTATTAAAGCAAAAAAGAGGGTTGGAAGGGAATCCTTTAACAAAAAACCAAGGTACCAATACTTTTACTAGGGGAGAGCAGTGTTTGAGCTTGCTACATTTCAATTTCTGGCAGGTAAGTTCATACAGCAAGACATAAGGAGAAAAGGGAAGCATGATACTTACTTGAACATGGAAGTGAGCTGAATGACATATTGCCGATCCCATCTGGTTAAAGAAAATAACAAAGGACATGTAAGTTTACCTCATTTTAACTTATTTACATATTACTTTATAAAATCAGTAAGGAAGAGAAAAAAAATAGGCCATTTTAAGTTTGATTAGGTACCATGGGGAAACAAGATCAAAGAAATGGCATTTGAAACAATGAAATAAACGCTTTTAACCTACTAGACTGGCAAAACCAAGGTCTGATGATATTCAGTGCTGGTGAGATTTTGGGAAAGAACACTCCACACACTGTTTTAGGGAGTGTGCTGATATAACCTTTCAAGATAAACTGTCATACTTATGAACTTTAAAAGTGCATATAACCATAGACCCACCCAACTTACTATTAGAAATATATCCCATGTACATGCTTATAAGAAATCACATAGGTATACATATATTTACTGCAACACTTTTTATAATAGCATAAACCAAATATTAATCAGGGAAAAAAATAATCTAATAATTGGAGATTAGCCAAATAATAGAATACTATGGAACTATTTAAAAAATGATGCAGTTATATTTGCTGTCATGAATAGATGTGTTAAATAAAAAATGAAAGGTATGCTACAATGTGTATCGAATAAACTCTTTTGTGTAATTAAAAACAAATGAATAAATAGATAAATGTATATGTGCTGATATAAACCCAAAATTATTTATGTAAGAGATGTTATATAAGGAACCATAATAACGGCCATCTCTGGTTTAGATAATCTTGGGTATTCCCTTCTGGTTATTTTTAATACACCCTAGTGTAATCAAAGTATAACTTACTAGTCTCTTTATTTTTCACTGACCATATATCATCTTCAACGTATGTCTTTATACTTTTCATTTTTAATGAGTATAAATTTCATGCAGTGGCTCTACCTTAACTTACATAGCCTACATCTCTCTATTATTGTATGCTTAATTTGAACACAAATTTGTGTTGAACATGTTCATGTATGAGAATTTTCTCTTACACTGACCTCTTCCCTTAGAGTAATTCCCACATTTTTGGTTTAAAGGTACAAGCTTCACTTATATATTCATTCCACTTCCTCCAAAAAATATAAAAGATATAGCATCAGGGGGTTTCCCAGCTTTAAGAACTGTGGGACTCCAAATAACGTTAGTGAACTAAAATTGCTATGTTAAGACTGACAGTCAAATAAATAAATTATATGTATATTCTTAGAACAAAAACTTTAGTAAATAATCTTTCTTATTCACAGACTAAATGGTTTTATTCAAGTGGCACATTATAAACAACAACAACAACAAAAACCCAGACTTCGGTGACATGAATTCTTGAAACAAATGGGAACTCTTTTGACACTTACAGTCCTCAGAAAATTTTACACATTAATGAGAAAGACTCACCTGCCAGAACAGAGAGTGTTAATCAACTGCTTCTTACTTTCTTCCCCACTAAGTTCATCTAAAAATGCAAAAACAACACTGAGAAATAAATTTGATTAAGTGAATAGAGAAAAAGCCACTGAAATTAGAAGAAAATTACCTTTTCCATAAGCCAGATTTTCCTTTTTGGTAACAAGGGCAGTGAGAATGATGGGTAATAACTCCAAAGATTTTCCATTCATTAGTCTGCCTTCTTTGATTGCATCAACAAACTCATTGGCTAATTCAACCAACAATGGTCCTGGAAAATTGTGGGCCTAAAAGTTCATGGAATAAAAAAAATATTAAGCAGAAATCTAAATGTTTGATATCTCTTTCCAAGAAACAGTCTTTTGCTGAGTTAAGAAAACTGACAACAAAACCCAGAACTGGTCCCATAAGAGATTCGGGAAATCATTCTGCTCTGGTACAAACTTATAATTGTAAAGAATTTCAAAGGTCAGAATGCTCCACCAGTTCCCTAATGTTTTCGAAGATTCTAGCTCTTCAAAGAGACACATGTTCATGATACCAGTAAGGTAATATAAACATCTAGGTCAGCAGTCCCCAACCTTTTTGGCTCCAGGGACCAGTGCTCCTACGAGAGTCTAATGTCTGATGATCTGAGGTGGAGCTGAGGCGGTGATGCTAGTGCTGGGGAGCGGCTGCAGATACAGATGAAGCTTCGCTCACTTGCCAACTGCTCACCTCCTGCTGTGTGCTTCGGTTTCTAACAGGCCATGGACTGTACAAGTCCATGGCTCAGGGGTTGGGGATCCTTGATCTAGGTGGTTTATGGCCCATCCATCAACTATTTTTCGTTTAGTAGTAGTTATTATGTAATTTAATAATTTAATAGAGAGATGTAGGCTATGTAAGTTAAGGTAGAGCCACTTGTTTTCCCTCTCTCAACAAATTACAACCCCTTCCAAAAATCTACCCAAAATCAAACAAGTTTTTGTTTTCCATCTCACCTCCAGCATTAGTAATCCTATGATCTCGGATGCAACTTCATTCTGCAAATCCCCTGACTCCACCAACTGGATACAACAAGTGTATATCTTAAGTCTCCTAAGAGCTCCAGCTTCCTCAGAGCAGGGGGAACCTTATTGTTTTACAAAGGCGTACAGAAACAAAAAAAGAAGGATAAAGTCTTCAAACAAGGTTGACGGACAAATAAATAGGAAAAACATACAGCTTTATAGTTTAACATAGAAACAGAATGATCAAACTACTGATTACTATAGCATTTAGAGCGGAAATATTTAGGAGTTTTGAAAAAGTATTTAGGCAGTTGACTGAAAATGTCATTGTCTACCTATGTTATTAGTTTTTAAAATAATTTAAAAATTACCGGACCCTTTTTTGGGTCCAGTAATCCAAATTAAATGTCTTTAACATATTTCAGAATGTTAACACTGGGTGATGTCAG
>NW_006430726.1:2846411-2866365 GCF_000325575.1 Pteropus alecto | reverse complement strand
TAATTAAGACTTTGGGAAAGCCTTTCCCCCGGATAAGCAAAAAGAACGCTGACAAAAACAGTGAAAACCAACTTGTTCAGAACTCTGGAAATTAACCAAAGGCTTCTACCAATCCAGGGAGTGTTTAAGAAAAATAGCTGAATCTCAGTGAGAACAGTGACCTTTGTGGCATTTTAACATTCCCTCGTCCCATCCCTCTGCGCTCTGCCAGTCCAGTAGTCTTTAAAAACCATTCACCCCGCAGTCATGGTGAAAGCCAACAGCCTGGAGGGGACAGTACAGTTGGAGCTCCTTAAAAGCCCAGTTTCCAATTAACTGTCATTATTTGACCTGTGTGGCTACTCCCTAGAAATTTCCACTAGCAAGGCTTGTCTTTATTTGACCTGACTTAGAACCCATGCAAATGGACTTTCACTGAGGGCATTTGTCTAAATCAGCTGCAAATGATTAATATTTTAGCAGCCTTGAGGCAGCAATAACAGTTGGGCAAGCAACAAGCTGACCAAAAACCTTAAAAGGAATTCCTAAAGAATTACGTGCACAGGGGGTTTTGAAATGTTTGACATATTCCTGGGAATCTAGAAAGCCATGCAGATACTTAGTGCTGTGCACATGTGTTACTGGCACCCGGGGTTCTTGCAATCTCCCAGGATGGAAATCAGAAATCACCACAAGAAGAAAGTTCAGGCAAGAGCAAAGGTTTATTAAGCTTGTGCGCAAGGGAACCAACACCGAGAAAGAAAAGGTTTGGATGGCTCCTGGAGAGAAGTCGGGACAGGGTTTTAAAGGGAGCTAGGTTGCGTGAAGGCTACATCTAGGCATGTGATGATGGCAGAAGTTTCTTGGGGTCTACACACTGCGACTACATGCTTCTTCATGCACTGCATGTCTCCTTAGCATGGTCTCTCCACCCCTAGGCGTGATTTCTAGTACTTGAATTAGGGAAAGGTCACCTCAGGGACACTCTTGGGCCTTATTGCTCATGCACGGTGGGCAATGAGCAATAAGGCCCAAGAGTGTCCCGAAGGTGACTGTCCCTTGTTGCTGGTGTGCCTCCCAAGACTTCTTGATGCTGATCAGTGGTACCCTAGGGCAGATATTCTTGTGAAACTTATCAGGCTCCAGCAGCTGACCTTTCCGACCGACTCAACAGCAGGAAGTTGCCCTCTTGTCTCATGGACAGGGCTGTGTATACAGCCAGGCAAGACCTGAGAAGACCCTAAGCTCTCACCTCTGTCTGACCTTGAGGCCTTTCTGAACAAACAGAAAGGCTAAGGAGGAGTTATAAACTACCTGACTGGGCACTGAAGGTGTGCCACTGCTATGCACAGGGCCCCTCAGCAAAGGCTGGGAAACTCACTGGTTCTAGGAATTTAAGGAATTCTTTGCCCAGACATTAGTTGACTGCAAAGCTAACCAAAAGAGAAAGCAATTACATTTATAATAACATCAAAAAGAATACTTAGAAATAAATTTAATAAAAGTAAAGACTTCTACTTTGATAACTATAAAACACTGCTGAAGGAAATGAGAGAGGACCCAAATACAGAGAAAGATACTCCATGTTCATGTAATAGAAGACAGACTAAGAGAGCAATGCTGCTCGAATTCATATAGAGTCAACACAATCCCTACCAAAACTCAAGCTTCCATTATTGCAGAAACTGACAAGCTAATCTTAAAATTCATATGAAAACACAAGAAACCCAGAATATCCAAAATAATCCTGAAAAAGGAAAATGAAGTTGGAGAACTCACATATCCTGATTTTAAAACTTAATACAAAAACTATATTAATCAAGATGGTGTGGTACTGACATAATGAGAAACATGGAGATCAAGGGACTAGAACAGTGAGTCCAGAAGTAAACTCTCACATTATGAGCAACTGACTTTCAATAAGGGTGCTATTGAAAATGGGGAAAGATAAAGTTGGACTCCTACTTCACACCATATACAAAATCGAACTCAAAGTAGATCAAAGATCTAAATGTAAAAGCCAAGGCTATAAAATTTTGAAATGAAAACACAAGTGTAAATCTTCATGTCTTTGATTTAAGCGATGGTTTCTTATTTATAGCACCAAAAGCACAAACTACAAAAAAAAAAAATAAACTGGACATCAATCAAACTTTGTGCTTCAAAGGATACCATCAAAAAGTAAAAAGACTACCAGAATCGAAGAAAATTATTGCAAATCATGTATCTAATAAGGGACTTATATCTAGAATACATGGAGAACCATTATAACTCAATAATAAAAAGACAACCCAATTTTTAAAAGTGCAAAGGATCTGAACAGATATTTCTCTAAAAAAGATATATGAAGGGCCAGTAAGCACACGAAAAGATGCTCAACATCATTAACCAACAGGGAAATGCAAATCAAAACCACAAAGAAATGCTACTTCATTCTTAACAGGAGGGCTGAAATGAAAAAGACAGACAATAACAAGCCTCTTTCAGTACTGGTGGGAATGTAAAATTGTGTAGCTGGTGTTTTTGGAAAACCATTCCTCAAAGAGTTAAACATGGAGTTAGTATACGATCCAGCAATTTCACTTATATATTTACCAAAGAGAAATGAAAATTTTTCCACACAAAAACTGGTACATAAATTTCATAGCAGCATTATTCATAATGGCCAAAAAGTGGAAACCATCTAAATGTCCATCAACTCATAAATGGAAAAGTGTGATATAGTCATATAATGGAATATTATTCAGCAATAAAAAAAAAAAAAAAAAATGAAATACTGATACAGCCTACAATATGGATGAACTTTATGGTAAGCCAAAATACCACATATTGTATGATTTTACTTATATGAAATATACAGAATAGGCAAATCAATAGAGACAGAAAGTAGATGAGTGGTTTCTTGGGGCTGGAATGGGTCAGGTGTATAGGGAGGTGAGAGCTAAGGAGTACAGAGTTTGTTAAGGGCAATAAATATATTCTAAAATTGATTGTGGTGATGGCTGTGCAACTCTGTAAATATACTAAAAGCCATTAAATTGCATATTTGTATGTCTATTACATCTCAATTAAAAAAATTGTATACCTTAAAAGGGTGAATTTTTTAGCATGTAGACTATATGTCAATTTTTTAAAATGTTGTCCTTAGTTAACTACTAGTCCTTTATACCATCAATTTAACAGAATTAAAATGATTAGGAAGTAGTTTCCACCAGTACTTGATAACTCATGCTACTTTTCAACTATATTTTTAAATAAGATGAAAATAAAGTTAAGAGGTGGGAGCCATAATAATCTTTCCTAGGTCTGTCTATCCAAGAAAGCAATTACTCTTCTTTCTTTCACTTACTAGTACATGTAGGCAACTGCTTCTGATCTTTCATTATTTCCTCTTCTTTGATATTTTTACAAAACAGTCATTTAGCAAGTTTCCATAAAGACTGACTCATTCAATTTTGAAAGTTTATTTTCATGAATAGGAAGATGTTTTTAGACCCTTGCAGTGGAAACCCGATTTACTTGAAGAGGGAAGAAAAACAAACCCAGTTAAATAAACTGCTAAGAGTATAAAACCACTGTTAATTTTTGCCTTGTAGAATGTTATTTTACAACAATTTATAAAACACTATCTGCAACAAGGAAGAACTGGCCCTTGTTCAAGATATGGAAACAAATATGCTTGTTGAGAATTAAGAATCTCCATATAAGTCACCCAAGATATCCCATTTCATTAAACCCCAGAGCTCCCTGGCCCTTTATTAAGCACCAAACGTTGCTGTTCTCTTCTCCACCATTTTAAAAGCACAAGTAAAGCAAAGCTGATTTTAAGAAACACATCCTTTATACACCCCAAAACCAGCAATACAATCTCAGGTAGCCACTTCAACCCCCATAGGTAAAATTATTTAAGTCTACAAGACAAGTGACTGATGCTTTAGTTGATCCTGTAAAATCCTCAAGACGCAGAAAAGTCTCATTGGGGCTTCAAACAGTAAGAAAACTAGCAATATGTGCCAAAAGTAAACAAATCTAACAATGAATCAAGGAAGACAGACGTAGTGTTATTACCCTTGAAGATGGCTCTCAGGAATGCTCCAACAGCTTCTCCTTTCACTGCCTCACTCTGAAGGAGGTTAACCAGCTGCAATCAAAAACAGAAAGTTTCTGGCAACAATTTATTCCAACAACCTAAACTCAACGTAAAAAACACTCATCTATCAGGGTCATATCCTTCAGAGACTCCAGGATCACAAATAACATTTATTTAGAAAGACCAAGGTAGGTCTTAACATAAAGCTGAGCTGTCAAAACTGAAACTTATTCATACTACAAACATTTATTGAGCACTTAATCGGTACTTAATTTATTGAACTACGTTCTTAGGAATACACATTGATTCAACAAATATTTTGATCATGTTCTTTTCCCTAGGCACTGAGGATACAAGGATGAACAAGATGGGCATGACTCAGAGTTTATAGGAGAGCAGGAGGGGAAAAAGTGACAGAAAAAAAATCAGAAAAAAAAAAAATCTAAAAATAAAACAAATCAAAGGGTGAGATAGACAATGAGCAAAGGGAGACAATTTCAGCTACAGTAGGTTCATCTGAATGAGATTCTTCTCCATGCAGGGATCTGAGTAAGCTGAGATCACTTATTATGGAAAAAAAGAAAAGCTTATCAGTAGAGTAAAAAGATTAGGCACAATAAACAGCCTAACATAATTATTGTCCCATTCTGTAATCATATACTTAGTGAAGAGACAGTTGGTTTTCTCTTACTAATATTTTCAAAATATTTAATTGCTTATGAATTTATCTTCTTTAGGGAAAAATATAAAGGAAAAAAGAAAGAGAAAGAAAGCATCAATAGGCAAAGCCAATGTCTCAATTAATAGCTATAGACTGATTACCTTCAAATAGGACTATTCTTAAGAACCATAAAAGTATACCCAGTTGCATAAATATTATCTAAATGTTATATAGTTGTTTAAATGTACACAAATGCCTGTAAGTTGTCCTCTCCCCCAGTTCTTTACATCTATGAGCTGTTATCAAATAAATCCTTGTCTCCTGAGGAGAGTGGAGAGTAGATGAAGCGGCAGAATAATTGTTCTAACATGTCCTCTGAATCTGTCATCATGTTTGACATCTGCTTTCAGCAGAACATGCTTCCTAGCACTCACATCATCTTCTTTCAGGGTTTGAAGAAATTCCTGCAGTCTGTCTACTGATTTTCCTGCTGCCAGAGACAGAATTTTCTGGTCCATTGTTGCACATATCAGGAAACTGGAAGGCAAAAATGTCAGCGCTGATGAAACTTCCAGAAGTAAACAAGTTTGAATTTTTTTCCCCTTCCCTACCTTTTAACTGAGTACTTCGTACATATTACAGACAACGTACAAAGTGCATACTCAACAGGCAAGGAACTACTAACTAGTATGAGGAGGTGATTCTTATACAATCAAAATAATCTTGACAATTCTCTGGAATTTCTTTATTAGAAACTTGTATTCTAACCAAGTGGATTCATAATTTTGCCAACATTTTACTGTATTTTTTAGCATCTACCCAGAACACTGCCTATAACAAAGCTGTCATTTAACAGTATATCACATATATAATAAATTGTCATATCTAAACAAGAATACGTGTAAGCACATAATAAAGTAACATTTGATAAATGAATAAACACCACTGTAAATGCGAAGTGTCAATTAAATGGTATAAAAACAAATTAACAAGACTAAGGAAATAAATGTGTTCAAATATTAAGGCTTCCTAGCAGAAGAAAGCTTTAACTGGAACTTAGTGACTAAATTTAGATAATCAAAATAACCAGATGGTGTTCGTTATACATTATCGGGAAAGAAAATATCATAAACAAAGGCATTCATATGCGAATCTGAAAAACTTTTATTTGGGGAAATTGGGCAGACTGCCTGAGTTCAAGTAGGGGAGGAGTAATAGGTAGGAAGCCTAGAAAGATGCCTTGGGAAAAAATACTGTGCGAGGTTTTAAATGCCAAGTTAAAGAATTTAGAATGTATTCTGCAAGTGATCGCAACCGAAATTTTTGGAGCAAAAGAGAATCTGACAAGAATGAAACAGAATCCGAAGAAACTGAATCTGACATCAAGGTGCAGATTAAGGTGGGAAGTACGGAGAAGGAGCAGAGGCTAGGAGGTTACTGGGGCTATTTCGGTGTGGTAGTGACACAGACATATATTAGGGTTAAGGGAAATTTCTCGGACGCAGGAGCTGAACCTTGATGGAGGGAAAAAATTTAACGGGAGGGCTGACGTACAGCACGCCCGGGGGGAGGAATCTGGGAAAGCTCCGGGACGCGGCGGGAGAAGGCGGCGCACGATGGCCTTCCAGGCCACAGAAAACACCAGAGCCTTCCTACCCTCACAGGCCCGCTCCCTCCTCCCCGCTCCCTCCTCCACGGCGCTGAGTCCCAACGCCCGGGCCGCGCGCGAAGGCGCTGGACACAGTTACCTCAGCCTCACCGCACCACAGACTTCCAAAAAGCCCGCTCAACCTCCGACCGTCGCACTTCCGTCGCCCAGAACAACAGGTCCCGCCCCGCGGCTCACTTCCGCCCGCTGGGCGCCGGCGGTGGACTGTACCATTAAGGCGAGGTGGGGGGAACCGTCGGGAGCGGACGTTCCACTCACAGTCCGGGGAGGCGCGGCCTGAGAACTCGAATTCGGGACCGCAGAGTAAGCATGCGCAGTGTGGCCTAGGCGTACCGGGGGCGAGGTCTTGACTGGTTAAACCTTTCTTGTGTCCCACTGGGGCAAGGGGGAGGGCCCACAGGTTTTTGCATTGGAATCCCCTAGAAGTCAGAGGCAGGTGTCCTACTCCATGTGCCAGTAAGGTAGGTGCCTATAACCCACTCAGATATGAGACCTGTGTGGCCCTGGGGCTTTATGTGGTTCCCCATGCGATTTCCTAGCATTTAGCACATAACCTGGCAAAGCAGCAAATGCTCAGTAGATATTTGTTAAATGAACAACAAAGAGCAAAGAGCAGCGCAGGAAAGGTCAGAGAGTCTACAGTCTACTTTGGGTTGCAGGAGCAACTTATGCAAAGGGCCTTGGAACAACAAATGAGTGACCCTGGCTGGTTCCGGAAGTGACGGTGCTTGGGATGAGAGAGCAGGGGCTAAGTCCTTTTCACATCAGAGGACGTGGGGAACAGCTGAAGTAGAAGGACCTGATTGTATTCACATTGTAGAACCATAACTCTGGCAGGTGAGTACCTAGGGATTGTTGAAAAGATGGTGGGGGTGGGGAGGACTGAAGGCAGGACCCCTTAGGAGGCTGGCTATAAGCTGTTCGGGAGATAGGTGGTGGTGGCCCAAATAGTGACTGTGGAGACAGGTAGAAAGGAGTGGACCAAGCGTAAAAGAGATTAGGAAATAGAGTGAACCTGGCTTGGAGAGATACGAGAGGAGTTGAATATTCAAGCTCGAGTGATGGGGGGCAGTGATCCTGCCGGTTGACTGACACAGGGAGCAGAGGAATAGGTAGCCACAGGTTTTGGGGGTGATGATGAGGCCTTCAGATTTGGACGTGCCAAATGTGAGGTGCCCATGTAATGGCATGTGAAGGAATGCCAAGGAGTCAGTCTGGAGCGTGGCTCCGAGTCCCCAGGAGAGGGCTGGGTCTGCTTGGCCAGTTCTGTAAGAAACATGGCTGCCGGAGGAGAGTGATGGCTCTCAGCTGTCTAGGCCCGCTCCTCGCCTATGACCCTCTTAAGCACTTTTTCCTTCCACTACGTTTCTGTCCCAATATTGAGCTGTAATATGTGGCTAAAACACAGAAGGTGACGGAAGATTATTCCTGAGAGAAATCCTTTAGCTTGCCAAGGAAAGAGATGACTACCTCATCTTCTCCCTACATAACCTCCCTTACAGGCTGCTTCCTTAAAAACTGGCCCCTCACAATTGGCAATATTTGATGAAGGTTTATAGATTATCCAATTGTATTATATCGGTGTTCGTTTTCTGATTTTGACAATTGTGCTGTGGTTAATTTAAGAGAATATCCCTGTTTTTAGGAAATGCACCCTGAAGTATTTAGGAGTAGAGAAATATCATGTCTGCAACATATTCTAAAATGGTTTAGAAAAAAATAACATAGTCACACATATATATTCAGAGAAAATGATAAAGCGAATGTAAAATGTTAACATCTAGGGGAAAGGGCATATGGGAATTCTTTGTACTAATCTTATAATTTTTCTGTAAATCCGAAATTAAGACCAAATAAAAAGTTTTAAAACACCAGCCCACCTGTGAACCTAGTAAACTGCTCTGGCTTATAAATAAGCAGCCAACCGGGCCTTTGAGGGGCCACCTCTCCACTTCACCCCCTTTCTGCTGACATCCTAGATGGCTGCAAAACAGAAGCGGATTGTCCATCCTACATGGGGACTCTTGGCTGCTCCTCTCCCCATCTCCGTGACTTTCTCACCCACGTCACCTCAGCCACTCACTCTCCCGCTCACGTCCTGAACCACCTCCCAGATCACTATTCCGACATCAACTTCCCATTTGTCCAGTTTACGCTCCCATTTACCTACTCTCTAATCGTCACTGTCCCCCAGTCCTCCGCCATCTTTAATTCCAAGCTTTAATAGTCCAGCCCCATTTCTGCCAGTACCCTCACCTTGCCCCACTTGTCTGTCCTTCCATTCCCATCTATCCTGCAAACTCTAACTCTGTATGAAACCAGCCCCGTTCCTTTGTTGGAGCTATACCTGGGCTGTTGGGTCGTGCTGGAGAATTCGCATGACTGTGTTCATGGGTGCCCCGAAAAAGTCACTGCAACCAACCTCAACGGGGCCTTCGACACTGCCAGACAATCTTCCCTCGTACATTTATCCTTCCTTTCTTCATGAGGATTATTTCCGTTTTTTTCTATCTCCTCCTTCACTCTCAGCAGATGACTTCAACTTTCCCACCAAATCTGTAAACTCACTGTTATCAGCACCAATCCTGTCCTTCGGCTCCACGTAGCAATGAGAGAGTTTTCCGCCATCCAGGCCGAGGCTGGCACCTCCTGGGGGGCACTGAGCCCCCACCCCCTTCCATCTTCTCAGCAAGGACCTGACCGGTCGCGTAACCTCTCTCGGGCCTTAGTCTTAGTCTTTAACCTCTCCCTTCCTACAGCTTCCCTCCTATGTGTACCGCCCGAACGCAGTGCCGTCGAGTGGGTGCCTTAAACAACGGACACTTATTTTCTCACCGTTCTGGAGGCTGGAGGTATGAGATCAGGGGTCAGCGTGGTCAGGTTCTGATGAGCCCCCTCTTCCTGGTGTGCAGATGGCTGCCTCCTGTGTGCTCACAAGGCCTTTCTCAGTGTTTCCAGGTGTCTCTTCCTCTTCTTATAGGGGCCCTAATCCCATCCACAGCCCCACCCTCATGACCTCATCTAAATCTAATTACCTCCCCAAAGTCCCACCTCCTAACCATCACACTGGGGGGTAGGGCTTCAGGATATGAATTTGGGGGAGACATCCAACAAACATTCGTAATAAACACTTCCATCTTTTCCTTTGGTGGTGGGAGTTAAAGCCAAGTTCCCCATCGAGAGCACCTATTTGTTCTCCTTCATATTGTTCAACCTACTTACTTCTAAAATATTCTAATAAGCGTACTCATTGATTTTATTTTCCTACTCCTCATAGCTTGAGTTTCCGGCACCCCCACCCCCCACTTCCACAGGGCAGACCTCCTTTGTGGAATGAGTGTGCCTCCTAGGGGAGCTGGAGCCCATGTTAGTTGGGGCAGTCCCGTTACCACTGAGTTATTTTAAGGAAGGTGCAGGACGTCCCTCGACCTAGGTTTTCCCATTTCTCAAAGGAAGGGTTGAGGCCCGGAAATTTTTTAGGGTCCTCCCTAGCCAGGGAGAATTATTACTAGCCCAAGAGGGCAGTGACTAGACTCTGGCCCCCCTGGGGCTGCTCCCAGGAAAGTGAGGCGACATCACCTTCCTTCCCCGGGAGCCAGGGGCAGATGTGACTTCCCTGGGCAGTCACACCTGTGTGGCTCTCATTTTTGCAAGAGGCGGGGCAGCCTTGTGTGTTGAATGATGACAGTGCTTTAGAGTGACCCGGTCTCCACTCCTTACTAGCTTTGTGGCTTCAGACAGGTCCTTTCCTCTCTCAATTTCCTATTCTGTAAAAAAGGGGGATTATACTCTCTGCCTCACACCTGGAAGGACTAGATAATGCTGGTAGGGCACCTGCCACAGTACAGAATGGGGGCACAGCAAATGCAAGGCCCCTCCCTCCCTATCCCCAGCCTGGCAGAGAGAGCCTGAGAGCCCACGGTTGTCTGCCAATGTGGCCAGCACAGGTGTCCAGGCCAATGAGGGCAGCGTCTCCCCTGACACAGTAGCACCATTGTTCCAGCTGGAGGAGCCAGGCATGAACGTGACTCTTGGGAGGGGGAAGGGCAGGGCAGAGGCAGGAGAAGGGCTGTGAGCAGAAGATAATGCCGAAGAAAGCTCTGCTCCCTAAAAAGGGCCTCGTGGCCTGCAAGCGCCTTGCAAAGCTCTGTGCAGCCCACTCCGGTCAAGGCTGTGCCATTAACTCAAATGTGTTTCTGCTGTACAGGAATAGGAATGTTCTTCGTGACAGAGTCCATCACCCAGCTTTGCCAGAGCCTCTCCTGGCCTACTGCCATTATCTCCCATGAGCCTCACACCCAATGAAGTACCTGGGGAAAAAAATCCAATATCCCACCTATGTTTGCTCAAGCTATCAAAAATAAGTACTACAGAATGAGTGGCTTAAACGACAGAAATTCATTTCCTCACAATTCTGCAGGCTGGAAATCCAAGATCAAGGTGTCAGCGGGGCTGGTTTCTTCTGAGGCCTCTCTCCTTGGCTTGCAGGTGGCGTCTTCTTGTGCCTTCACATGGCCTTCCCTCTGTGCGTGTCTGTGCTCTGCTCCATTCTTATAAGGACACCAATCATATTGGATTAGGGCTAACCCTGATGACCTAAATTAAATTACTTCATTACCTTTTTAAAGACCCTATCACCAAATACAGTCACATTCTAAGGTACTAGGTGATAGGACATTAGTACGTGAATTTGGGGAGAACACAGTTAAGCCCATAACACCATTTTACAGGTGTAGCAACTGACACCTGAGAGGGTCAATGGCTTCTGGTCGTCAGGGCCAGGACGAGAATCAGATCAGGGGACCCTCCCTCTCTGTCCTCCTTCCTCTGCTTCCCCATCCCCAACTGGGCCACCAGTGCCCAGAAGAGGAACAGGATGGTGGGCAGGGGGCATCCTCAATCTACTCCGCCACCATCCTCAGAGCTGATGAGCAGTGAGAAGTCAGGGGCAGGCAGAAGGAGGAGAGGGCCAGAACCTCTCTGGGACAGAGAGCTCTCAGACCCGTACAAAGCACATGGAGGCCCTGCGAAGCTGCAGGTTCTGATTTAGCCTGTCTGAGGAAGGGCCTGAGACTCTGCATTTCCGACGAACTCCCAGATGATTCTGCTGCTCTCGGTCTTTGGGCCACACTTCAAGGAGCAGCAAGGTTTAGACCAGCCCGGTCCGTTAGAAATATAATGGGAGCTGTTAAACTAAAATTAGAAAAAATTTAATTTTCTAATAACCACGTCACAGAAAAGTAAAAAGAAACGAGTGAAATTAATGCTAATATATTTCTAACCCGATATATCATTTCAGATCATTAAGCTAAATAAAAACCATTAATGATAAATTTTACACTCTTTTCTTTATACTAAGTCTTCAAAATCCAGTAGGTATTTTATAGTTAATGCGTATCTCACTTTGGACTAAATTTTCACCAGAAATCCTTGATCACAAAATTTACAGTTGAGAAAGTAGAATCATACAGCTAAATTGTTCCATACATACGTAAAAGTCTTCCAATAACTGCGTCTAGTATCAGTTTTTAAATTTAAATTTAGGTTGGTTAAAATCAAATAAAATGTACAATTCAGCACTTTGGACGCATTACCCTTTTTCAAGTGCTGAAAGGCTGCATGTGGCTAGCGGCTTCTGGATTGACAGCGCAGGATTAAGCTGCCAGGGCGGGGAGCCGAATGATGGAGATGAGGGCTCCCCCAGCTCGAGAGAAGACCTGGGAGGGAAATGGCCCAAGAGCCAAGGCCGACACAGCGGGTGCCCAGAGAAGGAGGAGCAAAGGGCTCGAGGTTACTCAAGTCGCAGGCACCTCGATGTGCTCCAGAGGAAGGGGTCCAGAGAGCCAGATGGGGGTCAGGTTCTGGTTCCAGGGCACTACTACACTTCAGTGATCCTCTCACAAAGCCCACGGTGACTGGAGAGGGCATGGAAGGGTGAAGTGATCGCAAACCTATCCAAGTCGGAAGGGGTTGAAAACCAGAACTTCTGGGGATGAATTCTGGAGGTCGTGCTGTGCACAGGAGCTTGAACCTGTCTTGGGCACCTCCAGGAGGCAAAGCCAGCATGGAGGGGGACATTATTCAAGGCTCCTTGGGGCTCAGACCAAGGATGTGTTTTAAAACACAGAGAACTGTCCAGTAGTGGAAGCGGGGAGCTCCCTGCCCTTGGAATCCTAGAGAGAGAATATTCTAAAGGAAAGCCACCCCCACCCCCAGGGGGAATACCAAAGCAGAGACTGGGAAGCCCTGCTAAGGGACTGCAGGGCGGACTCCTGCTATACAGAGGGTGGGACCAGGAGCCTACTGACTCTGAGTCTGGAGTAAGCGCCAGCGTTGACACACGTTTACACTTGCTAAGTGTCAGGCACTAAGCTAAGCACCGGACTTCATTTTCCTCTCACTAAAGCCATGAGCCTGTCCACTAATTATCCCTATTTCTCAGAGGAGAAAACTGAGTCACTGAGTGCTGAAGTCACTTCTCACAGCTAGAAGGTGCTGGAGCTAGGACTTTAAAGCGGGCAGTCAGAGCAGGCTCCTACCACCACACCATACCGCCTTGAAGGCAGGTCAGCCTGTCTTGTCCTCTCCCCGCTCAGCCTAACCAGTTACATTTCTCAATTGGCCCCACTCAAGGTAGAGGTGACAACTGCCTCCCCGGGCCCTGCTGGGCTGGAGGAGAGGGTGATAGGCCTGGGAACGCCACAGCTGCCATTGCATTGGCGATCACATTTAAAATTTCCCTCTGCCTCCTGCATGTCTTACCCTGGGGTGTGCTCCCTCAGAGCCCCTGCGATGAGAGGGAGGGCAGGGAGGAGGGAATGGGGCTGGCCTAGGTCCACCCCCACAGCCTGGCTTCCACATGGCTGAGCGGGAACTCGGGAGCAGACCACACACACAAAGGACGGCTTTGAGGCGGCTTCAGCCAGGCCCAGGCGGGTCCCCTCTCCCCACTGGCGCTTTGCTCGCCCCAATCTGGGCCTCCTATGGGTCTGACTTCACGGAAACCGGGGCCATGAGAAGTTTCTTGTGACACATTAATCCCAGCCTGCTGACTGGACCACGCCTCCCGTGGAGGCGACCTCCAGGGCTCCCGAGGGAGGCAGGCACCAGGTGTCCCCAAAGAGGAGCTGCTGGCCTGACAGGTAAGTCAGTACCAGAGAGCCCAGGTGTGGGGTGAGCCATTGGGGATGGGGAGACCACATCCCAGGTGCCCGTAGAACTGAAGCCAATTGGCCCCTGTCCAGGGTGGGCCAGACCAACCTGAAGGCAGTTGGCAAATAAATGTGAATTAGATGTGCATGTGAATTTAAATATGAATTTCAGATGAATCGCAAATACTTAATTGAACTATATGTTCCGTGCAATATTTGGGATGTACTTATATTTTAAAAAGTATTTGTTGTTCATCTGAAATTCACATTTTAAATATGAATTTCAGATGAATCGCAAATACTTATTGAACTATATGTTCCGTGCAGTATCTGGGACGTACTTATATTTTAAAAAGTATTTGTTGTTCATTTGAAATTCACGTCATTGGGCATAGTGTATTTTATCTGGCATCTCTAGACAGCAGGGAACGGCCTTGATGTGGAGTGAAGGGTAGGTATTTTTTCAGTGTATACGGCTCATAAATCAGTACTTTAAAAAGTCAAAGTTAACAGAATGGCCTGTTTTTAAAAAGTCGCTGTACTGACGTAACCTTCCATTTCCAAGAGCCGGGACTTTGTCCTGCCGATCTGCGTAACTGGCTGGGGCTGTCCAGCCGCTCTCCCTCCTGTCTGAGCTCTGAGAGCAGTTCTGTCTGCCTCTCCATTCCTGTTCCAGCAAAACTCACGCGAGAGCAGCAGCTCTTTAGTCTGTCTGTCTCCGTGTCCACATATCTGGAAATCTCCTTGCCAGAGAGAGGGCTTAGATTTGGCTCCTGTTGGTGGGCGACAGCCCCCAAAACACCCTTGCCCTGGCTGGGGCTGTGGAGTGGGAGAAGCAGAAAATGGGAGACCCTCAGATATTCCCTGGGACCGCCACCCCCCCACCCCCCGCAAGTCTCTCTGTCAAGCTGGGGTAATGATCGGTATGATGCTAAGGAAAGGAAGTGGTACTACGTGTCACCGCAAAACACCATACTGGGCCCCTTACAGAAATCCTGTGCTCTTCAGCACAGCTCTCTGTGGTTGGCGTGAGGATTAGCCCCAATTTTCAGATGAGTAAACTGAGGTCTGGGATGGTTAAATAACTTGCTTAAGGTCACGCAGGTGGCAAATGACAAAGGCTGATTCAAACCCAGGTATCATTGACCTTTTGGGTTTTCTGCGACACTAACTCTCTTAGAAAGTTTGCCTGGACAGGTCTTGGCTGTAGGTGTCAAAGCAGTCTTGGTGGCAGACAGATAACGGGTCAAGTCCCACCTCTGCCACTTACCGACCGTGACTACGTAACAGAACTGACCAGTGGGAACCTGGTCAGAGGCAGAAGCAGGGTGGTGATGGGTCTTTAAAGGCACTGGGAATGTTAGGTGACAGAGAAAAAATCTGGAAACAGGAAAGCTGTCCCCAAGACTCAGCAGGTCATCAGGGTATCATGTGGGCCAAGGATGAGTTTGTTGTGGTGGCCGGCACTGCTTCTGTGTATAGTATTTAATTAATCTCCATAACCCTCCCATCTCCCTTCCACAGGTGATAACCCAGACCCAGGTTAAATCACATAGCTCGTAAAGTGAAAGACAGAATTTGAACCCAGGTCTGACTTTTGCCACAACAGGCTACTTCTCGGTGCTCACAGAAAGTCACAGCTCGGACACTGGAGTCCTGATCCCTGGCTATTTCTGGAGGTGTGACCTGGGACGACTCACTTATTCTCCTGGGCTGTTTCCTCCTGTGTGAAATGGGAATAATAATCCCGGCCCAGACTCTGAGCTAATGGATTTGAAAATACTTAGTGCATCACAAAGCACAGAACACACACCCAGTATTATGATTATGTAACTAGTCATCACCCCTCCTGAGAATCAAAGCACTGGGAAGGGATCATCCACTACACTGGGGAGTTTTTGAGGGCCCTCTTTGGGCCGGAGAAGGAGGGCCACAGATGGAGGACGGAGTGCCTTATCCTGCAGATTGTGTAACTGAGAATGGAGGCCACCCCTAGTCTTTTCCTGGCCGGGCCAACTCATCTTAAGAACCGAGGTTCGGGTTATGTGTGTGTGTACTCCTCCTCAAAGGGGTGTTTCCCAACTGTAGCCTGAAAATTCTCTTCTTCTGAGCCACTGGGGGGTGCTGCTTTAAAGTGCAGCTTCTGGGGTCCAGTTCAGACCTCCTGAGTCAGAATTACCGGTGGCATTTCCAGCAAATACCCCAGGTGCTTCTGATGCCCTCGAGTTTGAAATCTATTGTTCTGAGAAAATACCAGAAGAGTTTCTCTATCCACTGCAGCCCTGACTTCCTCTCCTAGGGAGGAGGCTGCCTGAAGACGCCTGGACCGTGGAAACGGGGTCTTTCTTTCTCCGAGGCAGAGGAATCGGGCTTCTAGAGGCAGCATGTCAGCGGGGGTGAGCGTCCCCGTGCCCTGGGTCTCGCCTCCATCCGCCTTCCCCCTTTCTCTCTCTCCCTCCCTGCTTCTTAGTTATCTGGTTGGCTCACACGTATGGGCACTCACCCCTACAGCCCCTATGTGGTCCCTGACCCCATCCAAAGGGAGGAGTCTTAAAAGTGACCTTGGGCAAAAGCACAAGTTTAGGGTCTGAGCGGGCCCATCTGCCTGGCTTGCCCAGGCTGATGAGAGCCTGTTGCTGCTTCTCCCCGACTGCTCTCTGCCCAGGTGGGCAGCTTCCGCATGGTCCCTGAAGAAGAACAGGAGCTCCGTGCCCAGCTGGAGCGGCTTACAACCAAGGACCACGGGCCTGTCTTCGGCCAGTGCGCTGAGCTGCCCCCACACACTCTGCAGAAGGTGAGGTGGCTGGCTGTGGGGAGGGGGAGGCTAGGGAGCAACGAGGTGGGGATATTAGCCGCATCCTGTCTTCTGTGGAAAGGGTCCAGCCCCAGCTCTCCAGGTCATTCTGGGCCTAATGGACTGGCCTGTTCTAGGAGCACCATGGTCCGGGCCATGGTGGCAACTGGGCAGACCAGACATCCAGGCCAGCCTGATCCCAAACTACAGCACCCACAGGGTTCCCTGAAACCAGTGCTGGGACTTGGGGCCTCTGGACCAGGGATCATCCTAGACTCTGATATCAAGAACATTGGTTTGCAAGACAGGGATCCAATTGCTGCCTCTAATGAACAGGCAAGAGGCCTGATTTCGAGAATCAGACCGACTTCCAGCTTGCTGTGTGACCCTGAGCAAACTGCTTTCTCTCTCTGCTTCTTGCCTTCTGAACTCATGAAAGGAACTTGTTGGGCGAGCTCGGAGATCAACAGACTACGCTCTGTCGAGGTTGGCAGACCTGTTTTGGGGCTGAGCTGAGCCTGGGCTCCTGGCTTCCCTCTCTGCTTCCCTGGGCTTCTCAAGCGAAAGGGGCCCTGAGCTTCCCCAAACCTGACTCCTCCTCCTCTGCCTTCCCCGCTCATGCCATCCTAGGAGAGAGCTGCTGGCAGCTTGCTGAATTCTCCAGCCTCTGCTGGGGCAGAGGCGGGCTGCCCACCTGCTGGGTATCTTTGTTTTGGAAAAGATCAGAATTAAGCCTGGGAGACAGCAGAGCCCAGAGATTGAAAAGTCCAGCCTCAGTAGGACTTTTAATTGGCTCCACCTCTTTCTTTCTGGGTGACGAGGGCAAGAATATCTTCACTCTGTGAACCCCTGAAATTGGGAGAATCCCAACCTCGCTGTGATGGGTCGTGGCAAAGACTGAAAAACACAATGTATTTAAAGGGTGCTAACCAGGGGCCAGGAAGTGCAGGCTGTTATGCTTAGAAACACTTAGACCTGTTGCTAACTCCTGCAGCCCGACCTGGGCTGGGCAGTTGGAACTAATTTTCTCCAAGTGTAACTGGCCATCGGAGGCGCGACCAGTGCAGATGCTGCCCGGTGGGCCGACGAGCGCCCTCTGCCCCTGGACTGGTCTTGCCGCTTGTGCGCGTCCCTCACCGCATAGCACCTACCTGCGACTTTGTGCGTCCACCTGACTCTGTTCCAGGCCAAGGACGAGCTGAACGAGAGGGAGGAGACTCGGGAAGAGGTTATACGGGAGCTGCGGAAGCTGGTGCAGGCGCAGGCGGCCTCCGGGCAGGAGCTGGCCCGCGCGGTGGCCGAGAAGGTGCAGGGGAGGGACAGCGCCTTCTTCCTGCGCTTCATCCGCGCGCGGAAGTTCCACGTGGGGCGCGCCTACGAGCTGCTCAGAGGTGAGGCCACGCGGGAGAAAGGGCCCTGGGGTGGTCATGAGATTGGTGTCGACCCGCATGCGGCCACTGAGGAGATCCACCCTCCGCTTCCCTCCCGACCCCTGCCCCGCGCTGGTCTCTGCACCTTCCTCTCCTTACCTGTAAAGTAGGTGTGGGGACTGAACGGCCTCTGAGGTCCCGCTCAGCTGTGAC
Source organism: Pteropus alecto (assembly GCF_000325575.1). NCBI lineage: Eukaryota > Metazoa > Chordata > Mammalia > Chiroptera > Pteropodidae > Pteropus > Pteropus alecto. Next base: position 2,848,438 of record NW_006430726.1, on the reverse strand, counting down.
CTTGAAGGAATATGGCAGGACCAGATTCCAAGAGATCTGGCTTCCTTCCCTTCTCTCCCAGTCTTGGGACTCAGTTAATAGAACTCAGCCACCAAACTGGGTGCCCAAGGAGGAGAGGAGTTTGCCCTCCACCCTGCACCCCTCCACTGCCCCAGAGGTAGGCTTTGGCTCTGCAGCGCCTCAGGGAAGGTGGGTCTGTGGTGCCTGGGGCCCCGCAGGTACCTACAGCTCATCCAGGATGGAAAGAAGATGGTGCCAGTCTGGACGGAGCCTCTAGGGCAGAAGTGCCTTGGCCCCGCTGGCCGGGTGAAGACAGGTTTCCTCAAGAAATCAAGTCCTTGGTGCTGCTGGAGAGGAAAGGGGTGTCTGAGCTGGCTCTCTGCAGGCGAATGAGCCTCTTTTTCTTGCTTCTTCCTTCCCCAAATTCACTGCCAGGCTGTGCCAGCCACTGTTTTAGGCCAAAGAATGCCGCAGAGAATGAAGCGGAGAAGAACTGCCTGCCCTCGTGGACTTTATATTCTAACAGTGGAAATAATAAATCAGATCACACGAAAATATGAAGACTGCTAGATAGCAAAAAGGAATAACAAGAAAAATAAAAGAGGTGGATATCAAGGACTGAGGGGTCGAAGTTTTAGGTAAAGGCTCTGGCGCAAAGGGAACTTTTGAAGAAAAATCCGAAGGAAATGAGTTATCCGGGGGATGAGCGATAGGCAGAGGGATGTGCCCGTGGCACATGTGCCCCTGGCACGTCTTCCCGAACGTCTCCCTGGGCCTGGCCCCTCCAGGGCTTAGAGGCAGAGACGGCCACAGGGAGGTAGGGACCCATTCAGGACCAGCAAGGATGGGGTCAGTAGGTGGTAGATGTGCCGCCAAATCCAGAAGGGCCTCTGTGTCCTGCTTGGGGTTTAGATTTTATCTTGGGGTTCTTCTCCCCACCCCCACTCAGCTCACCCTGTGCCCGGCTGAGAAACCTGTGCCTCTGCCCATGGGAGAGAGAAAAAAAGAACAAGCACTAGTGGTCCTCAGAGTCAGGATCACACCTCATGCGTGTGCAGTTTCCAACTGATGTTCACACCTAGAGCCTTGTTTGATCACCACGACAACTTGGTGAGCTGGGCCAATGTCAGCCTCAGAAAGGTGGAGTATCCCGCTCGCCCGGGCACGCACAGGTCTCTGGACTGCCACCACGTGCCGCCCCGGGACGGGCTGGCTCCCTGAGGGGGCCCCTCCGCTCTCCCTCCACCAGGCTACGTGCACTTCCGGCTACAGTACCCGGAGCTCTTTGACAGCCTATCCCTGGAGGCCGTCCGCTGCACCATCGAGGCTGGCTACCCTGGCGTCCTCTCCAGTAGGGACAAGTATGGCCGAGTGGTCATGCTGTTCAACATCGAGAACTGGGACTCTGAAGAAGTCACCTTTGACGAGGTCAGTGGGGGCTCACCTCCCCCAGCCCGGGCCTCTATCGGGCTCTCCTTCCTGGCTCTCCAGAAGGCAAGGTCTCTCGGGGAGGGGAGGCGGCCAATGCCATCAGGCTCCTTTTGGGGGGGTCTGGGATGTGCCAGGGCAGCTGGAAAACTCAGCAGCTTTGCTGGCGGGGGCCCACTGGCCAATACATGGCTGCCCTCGGGTGTTCCTGCCAAGTAGGGGACGACAGCTGTGAGCCAAGAGCTGGTGTCGGCCCTGCCAAATGCTGAAAGCTGAGAGCGACACGGAGAACACGGATTAGTGGACCGTGGGCCGGGAGGTACTGGGAAGCATGGGTTCCAGCCCCTTCGGCAGCCTGCCGTCTTCGCACCGTTGATACATACGTGACACGGCTTTCTGTCCGGGCCCGGTCCGTCCTCACTGCTCCGCTTTTTCAGGGCCTTTCTAGGGCTGCTCGCATGTTGACGTTCCCCTGGGAACTTTGGAATTAACTTTTTCAGCTCCGGGAGAAATATCAGAAGTCATGTTGGGATGACATTAAATGCAAGTAACACACTTGGGGAGAATTCGCCTCTTTATGAGAGCTGATTCCTCCGTGC
>NW_006430726.1:2841672-2846374 GCF_000325575.1 Pteropus alecto | reverse complement strand
TTTGAGCCTTCAGGAGTATTTTAAAGCTTTCCTCACAAACATTATGCACATTTCTTACATGTGCATATGTGCATATATATATAAAATATATACGTTAAGGAAGAAATTTGAGTATTTTTTCCTATTACATAAGCGGTATCTTCTCATTTTAGAAAACACCAAAAATATCACAAACTAAAACTAATCCACAATTCTACCACCCAGAGATTTCTCCTTTTCCATTTTTTCTAGAGACTTAGAAACATACACACACACACACACACATATGCACACACGTACATGTGTGCATACACTTTTAAAAATACAAATGGGATTATTCCCTAGAATATACCGCACATCAGCATCTCCCTGTATCATTAGTCTTATATATCATTTTTAACTGCTCCAGCACGAATGTACCATAACTTCACCAGTCTCTTATCGTTGGACATTCAGGTTGTCCCACTATTATAAGGGTACAGGGATAAGCACTCGATATGGCTTTCAAGATTACTTTCTTGGGATACATTCACAGAGGGGGAACATCCCAGCTCAAAGCCTGTGACAAATTACCTCTGGCAAAAGATGTACCAGTTAGCTCTCCCCTTAGGACCTTGATCTTTGTGGGTTGCGTCTTACAGCTGGTTCACTCTGTGCCCAAGATCTTGCAGGCGTATTGTTTCATCCTGGAGAAGCTACTGGAGAACGAGGAAACTCAGATTAACGGCTTCTGCATCATTGAGAACTTCAAGGGTTTCACCATGCAGCAGGCTGCTGGGCTTCGGGCTGCTGATCTCAGGAAGATGGTGGACATGCTCCAGGTGAGGCCTCTGCATCCTGTCCTGCAAGAGCTGCACACAGGCTGGGAGGCTGGGAGGCTGGGAGGCTGGGCCCAGCCTCCTGGTTTAACGGTGCTGGCAGGGACCTGAGAAGGTGAACACCTAGGGCCATGAAGAGCGATGACAACCACAAACACTTGCCCGGTGATCAACAGACTGCCAACTATTCACATTCATTAATTCACTTACTCTTTGAAAGCATCTTCTCACTGCTTCCCTGCTTCATTTTACAAACCTGGAAACCAAGGCTCAGAGATTTGAGTGACTTCTCAAGGTCACAAAACTGACCTTGAGACAGAGGCCAGACTTCCGACCTGGAATCCAGTTCTCTGTCCACATGTCTCATTGCCTCTCTTGAAATGTGAATTTATCTTGAGAGAGGATATCAGTAATGCCCCTGACCACTCACGCCTGTAAATACTGATGAGTTAGAGTCCTTTCTTAGAGCTCACCTTAAATCCGCTTTATGTGTACCTGGGAAAGGAAAGGGGGCAGGTGAGAGCCATGGGAAGGGATAAGGGACAATGAGGCATGACAGTGGTGTCCCTGTGGTCCATAATAGTTTGCGATCCACTCAGCATGTAAGTGGATTTAAAAAACTCATGTCATGTAAAAACCAAGCGAGCCTACCGTTTAATGTTATACTTCACTCTACCTACTAGCAAGCTTTTATGGGCCAGCAGGCTGGGCTGCATGGTGTCTGGGGCTTCCTCCCACAGTTCGAAGCCACAGTGAAGCCAGGGCTCTCCAGTTGGTGTCCTGGGGATGGAAGCTTCAGTGGGCTGTCCTCTAGGACAACTGTGTGATGAGACAAGTCTGTCCTTGTCCCATGGGGAGAGGCAGTGGGGGCGGAGAGTGAAAACCTCTGCGGCCATTGGGACTGCGGGGGGGTGTGCTCTCTGTCACTGCAGGATTCCTTCCCAGCCCGGTTCAAAGCCATCCACTTCATCCACCAGCCGTGGTACTTCACGACGACCTACAATGTGGTCAAGCCCTTCTTGAAGAGCAAGCTGCTCCAGAGGGTGAGTGCATGGCCACGCAGGGAAGACGGTGCTCAGTGATCCGCTGGGCACTGAGTGAGTGAGTGAGTGAATTGAGCGAATGGGGCTGTAGCAGGAAAGGGTTCATGAGACAAGAGGGATGAAGGTGGGGTACCCCATCTGAGCCCTTCTCAGACTCTTACCATAGTTCTGAACTGAGTGGATCTCACAGACAGCACAGTAGGGAGGGCTGTGGAGAAGGACGCCGCCAGGCAGAGATGGCACGCTGTGTCTTTGTCCTCTGGTCCGTCTCCTCCCGTCCATCCTTCATCCTTAGGGCGCCCCCTGCTCAGCTCCGCCTCCCCTGCTTTCCTGCAGGTCTTTGTCCATGGAGATGACCTCTCCAGCTTCTTCCAGGAGATCGACAAGGACATCCTGCCCACCGACTTTGGGGGCACCCTGCCCAAGTATGACGGCAAGGTCCTGGCCGAGCAGCTCTTTGGCCCCCGGACCCAAGCTGAGAACACCGCCTTCTGAGGATACCTCCTGCCATCTGACCCACAGTTAGTTAGCATCCTTGGGCCTCTCTTCAGCTGTCCTGGACCCAGGAGGCTGGGAAAAAGGCTGCCTGGGGTGACTGTGGTTCCCTTGAACCTCCCTAAGCTTGGGTGAGCTCAGGTGTTGACCCTCCTCCCAAGTTTGGGGGCAATAAAGCAGGGAGAATTCCCCTGAACAAGAAGAATTGGGGGGCAGTTATATTCCTACTGCCTCTGAAGCTTTAGCACAGTGACTTGTGTGAAGTTGTTTCAAAGACTGATGAAGCTTCTCAGTGACTTCCTTCCTAAGAGTTTTAGGGTCTGTGAAAACGGGCAAGGAGGCTTGTTTAAAAGTCTCCGCACCTCCCCTCTGCCCCCCCCCCAATAAAAGAAGAGGGGATCTGGCAAGCATAGTAACCTTGGCAGCCGGTAGGCCGGTGAGGGGTTTTTCCACATGGAATTCCGGGGTGGAGGCAGGTCTGAAGCAGCTCCACTTTGGGGTGGCCTGGCCCCCTCAGTCAGGGGCAGTGGCCTCCTCAGTGAGGGGCCGTCTGATGTGTGCAGTGATGGACCTTGACCTCCTTCCAGGGTGGCAGTTGCGCCCCCTCCTTCTGTCTGTGGGGCCTCCCCACCAAAAGCTCTCTGCCCCAGGCCCCTCGCCTCAGCGGAAGTTTTACAGGTGGCATTTCCTCTGAGCACTCCCTCGAGCCTCAAGGCGAAAGCCCTTCTCAGTGTTCAGTCTCGGGCACTTCACAGGGACGAACATCCATTCTCCAGCTCTGCGCATTTTGACAAATACAAATGCTTTTCCTTGTGCGGAGTTGGTATTCCTCACGTGTTTGGTGATTTTTGAGTGTGTGCTCATTTTTGTCTCTTAGACCTCCGGTTCGAGGCCACTGTTTGCGGAGCACACTGCTCTTGGGGGAGGGAGGGCTGGCTTCTTCCGGGCACGGGGCTGACAGGCACTGACAGGTCTCTCGGGATCTTCCTCTGGCAGACATTGGTTCTGTTGTCTGGCTAGCGGTGCTAGGTAGGGGTCAACTGGCTTGGCCACTCCTACTGAGGTACCCAAGACCTCTCTGCTCTTGCCTGGGGAGTCGCCCCACTTTTTGTGGGCATGAAGCACCCTTTTGTGCTACATCTACCTTTTGGAACAGGATCTTTAGCTGATTCCTGGGCTGTGGGTTCCATCCAATGCCTTCTGCTTTTACTTTTTCAGGAATTTCTCTGATCCACTGAGTTCTCTTTCTTGTTTTCCAGCATGGCTATGTATCTGTACACATATATGCGAATGGACGTGTACCTGCATGTATTTCTTACATTCTTTCTTTTGTTTCTAGGTTAGCAGTGTACGCTCATCACCCAAGTAACCTCCCTCTTTATAACATTCATAGTCAACAATCCATGATCATAAATGATATTTACATAGGACTTCAGATCTGGAGGAGGAATCACAGCAAATTTTTGCGGGTGGCTGACCAGTGAGTCTTTCTTCTAAATCATTCTTCAAACCCTTTAAAAGTTGAGGCTCTACTTTTTCAAATCAGATCTTACATGGAACTGTGCTGGTTGAAGAAGGCTCAGCGGCCTCATTGAGAGGGATCTCCCAGAACATCTGGAGCTAAGAAGGCCTGGCTTTGACGAGAAGGCCCAGGGGCTTTCTGAGGCAGAAGCTAGAAGATTGGGACCCGGGGAGTCTACTCTGACTGTGAGCTGGCACCGCCCTCTGCTGGCCTTTCTCTGGTACTGCCCCTCCATGCTCAGAGTCAAGGGGGGCAGGAGAGAGAGGTGGGCAGGCTGGGCCAGACTTTGCCCAGGAAGGTGGTGCCACCTTCGGGAGACTGTGTCCCAAGACCATGGATGTGAATGTTAAAATCCGACGTACTTAGCCTCACAAAGTCCCAGCTGCCTACCTGCCGGATTCTTACGAGTGGCCACCACCGCCACATCGATGCGAGGAAGAGGGACAATAAAACATTCTTTTGAAAGCCACCGAATACGGGAAGGGGGACAACAGAGTTTAACTTCAATGACAACCATTTGCTGCCCAGAACAGCCTCCTTTCCAAAGACATCCGGGGTGAGGCAGGGATTCTGCCACGTCAAAGTAATGTGAACACAGCGAGAATTGGGAAGTCATAGTGACGAATTCCTGCCGGCCTCACATGGACCTTCGGGGAATATTTTCTGTTAGCAGATGGAGGCAATTTGTTCAGGGGTGGGTGGAGGTCTCAGGAGGGAAAGGGGCCACCAGCTTCAGAGGGCCTCTGAATGAGACTGGCCGCTGCTCAGGGCCTCAAGTTCACCTAAGGGACGCTGGAGGGTGGCCCGGACAAGTCTTTGTGGTGTGCCCAGGTCTAGCTAGCCAG
>NW_006430726.1:2776712-2841657 GCF_000325575.1 Pteropus alecto | reverse complement strand
ATGGGTGAATTGGACCATCTTTTGTCACTCTTTCGGTGGCAGGCATGATGCTGCTGCTGAGGACACTCGGCATGCTGGGTCGGGTAGCTCACCGGTTACCTGGGAGCCTCACCACTCAAAGTGTGGTCCCAGCAGGGTGGTGTCCACCCCACTTGGGAGCTTGCTAGTGATGCAGAATCTCTCAATATCCAGAAAGGCATTCTTAAAAATATTCCCATATTACAGGTACAAAACAAAAACTCGAGGTTAAATCTTGCTCAAGGTCAAAGAGCTAGGAAGTAGCTAGCAACTGACACAGCAACGTTGACTTCAGGTCCCTTCAGTTGTTACTCACAGTTGGTCTCAAATTCCCCACCTCCCACCCCCCACCCGGGATAGAGCAAGTGTAGGTAGGAAGGGGAAGAGGAACAATGAAATTAGAACGACACTTATTCCAGGCCAATTTCACCAATATCATCAGATACAGGAGGAAATAACTCCAGGAGGAAACCAAATAGTCTTCAGTAGAGATGCTAGAGTGATTCAAAATGAGGTAGAAAGCGTTGAGTCAAAAAGCAGTTCTGGCACACGCAGCCACGAGGAGGGGCGAGATTCAGCAGTTCAAGGCCAACCTGCCCGTCACGACTTTCCAACCACTCGGATACACGTAAGCCCCTCTAGGGGACATTACCCAAGAGAGCAATGAGGAGGGAGGTTGTCTTATCTACAGAGGGCCGTCCAGGTAGGTGTTTGGTCCTTACCATGGGCAAGTTACTCCCTATAAGGCTACAGTTGAGGGGCCTGTTAACAAAAAGTATAACAAAAAATATATTAGCACCATCGGGACAGCGAGCGATTGTAGGTAAATGTCACCGAGAACCAACCTATAGGGCTGCCCCAGGAGAGGCGCAGCTGTGTGCCGGCCACATTGGCAATCTTCTGGCATCGACCTAACACCCTGGACCTGACATCTCTTCCAGGGGGTGCTTTTCGTAGGCGGTATTCTTTGCAAGGTGGTTTTCTTGGATCAAAAGAGTCTGGCTTTTTCATGGGGAATCGGAAGTAGGGAGAAGCTACTTACCGGAGAGGGAAGTAACGGCGTTCTTGGGTCATGTTAATGCACATCCTCCAAAACCAACACTCCCCGCTCCACCCCACCTAGCTTGTCAAAGGTTCTGCATGGCCTGAGTGCAGGCTCTTGGGTTGAGGGAGCATGAATATAACTCTCCTGGCTGGCCCAGTGCCTGGCCGTGGGATGCCCTTAGCTTGGATTCAGACAGATACCAAGGAGAAGAAAACACCGCCATCACTCAGCCAGCCCAATATAATCTTAATTTAGATAATGTTCACTCAGGCTGTTCAAAGAACACTGTTAGAAAAGCATATGAATCATCCATGGCAACCACCATTTATATCCCACCTTACGTTCTGTCTACATGGTTCTCTTTATAGATTAAAATGCTGATATTTCACTTATTTCAGGCCTTGTTTTTCTTGCCTGGAGAGGATGGGCTAGTAAAGATACCTGTTGGCTGCTCATTTCTTTGGGATTTGTTTGCAAGGCTGGGTTAAAAATCAATCGTGACGAGAACTTGGTGTCTCGCCCATCTCCTTCAAGCTTATGCTTTGGTGAAAACACAGGAAGAATCCTTTCAGACACGAAATCCCCGCTACACAAAGGACACACAGCCATGCCCCATTTTTAGTCTTTTATTTTTTTTAAGTAAAGAAATTCCATTGAATCAAAGATAACAAAATGACAGTTTTTGTCTGTAATGATCTTTGCTTCCCACCACACAGAATCAAAATAGGATCAAAAGTAACATGAGAACATAAAATGATCTAGGACACCATTGTTTAGTATAATTTCTTAATAAAGGTAAATATCCTCATATTTATTAGAAAAAATTGCATTGCTAGTTGCAAATCTTCAACACCTCAGTGCTGGAGGATCCTGTGTTTCTCCCCCCAAATCCAGCAGCATGGAGGCTCTCAGAACACAAACGCAAAAATACATTATTTTCAGGGCAGCATTTTAAGTTTCAGAAAATCCAAACGAAAAAAAAAATAAAACAACAAAAATTAAAAATGTGAAAGTGATGGTTCTCAAAAACCAATCTGGAAGCAGATCTGCCAACAGAAGAACGTGGTGGTTGACCGGAGTCTAACCAGGAAAAGGGGAGATGCAAACGGGCTCCCCACCCCTCTCCCCTCACCCCTGGTGTCACTAAGGCAGCCGCAGTGGCAGAAATCAGAAGCTCAGGTACAGTGAAGGTCTTCCTGAGGCAGTGGGAGGGACCCAGATCATCCGGAACTGGCATGGAGAGGTGACAGGGTTCTAAAGGGCTTGTGCTTTAGGGAAAGTCATGATGCCAAACGAAAAAGCAAACAAAACCCAACTCCTACATCCAGGAACTCGGTCCACCCACCACACAAACAGCCTAGCGGGGAAGTGGCCGGCCCTAGGGCCGAGAGGGCAATTCTTGTAGGGGATTGTTGGCTGCTCAACATGGGTGGTCTGGAAGGAGAATGCACATTGAGACGAATGGTATCGCTGCCTGTCCCCAACTTATGGCAATAATAGATTTCTTGGCTAATGGGGACCAGGTCGGGGAGAAGGCAGGTTGTAGGTTTCATTACCGATTGACAGGAATCGAGTTGAAAAGACTTAATCCACCAGTTAGAAATTAACTTCAGCTTATTCATTACAGATAGATACATGGAAGCTTTGCCCACCTACATGCTAGGAAAAACAGCTCAGAAAACTTGGGCGTGGGGGGCTGATCCTTCCAAGAGGGCAGCTGTCCACTGTCGGGAGTCTGGGAATGGCTGGCGAGCTGGCCTCCGCGGTCTGCTTCCAAGGGCCGCTTCGCAGAGATGCCCAGACTACAGCATCCGGAAGCAGGGGCCACTCCTCCCCTCCCCCCATTAGCTTCGAATACAATTTGGCAAAAGCAGTCCTACTCTATGAAGAGGGGGTACTTCCCTCTGCTTAGATAACAGAGGTGGAAGAAAATCTTTCCCTCGATGGCTCGGCTTCTAAATGCCACAGACAGACCACTTTTCAAGGCTTTTGGAAACATCCAAGTGATTCAAAGTAGCTTTGAACAACAGAGTGAGGCCAACAAGGAAGAAAGGCGTCAGAGATGAGATGTTTGGCGGGTTCTGGGTCCCTCATGTTGTGGAGGGGTAGGGGTGCCTAACGTAACAAAAAGCATGCAGGCCACATGGAGAAATTCTCTGGTTTCACTGTGGCTTTGCTTCAAACTTCCTCAGAAGATTTTGAATTCTAATGCCATGATATTGTGGTAACACCATCCCAGAGGCAAGTTAAGGCTTTCTGGGCAAAGAAAGTGATTCCAGATGATACTGTGGGTGGATGCTGCAGAGAAAGGCTTCTTAATAACTCTACTGTCCTGCCTAAAAGACAAAGATCCGAGTTCTTTTGAACCCAACATGATGTTTCAGTGATCTCTCCTTCAGCTCTAAGCCAGAATCGATGTCACAGGAAGAGAAAAGCCTCTCGCATCTCAGACATCCGCTCGCCCGGCGAACACAAACAAGAACGCATGCTTTGTTTCCCTGGAGCTGGCGAAATGATCTCAAGTCCCCCGGTGACAAAGAGAGCTCTCATTCAGAAGCCAGGAGAATATGCTCAGCTACCCAGAGAGTTCGGCTTTAATTAAGACGATGGTTTCAGAATGAAAGCCTGAGCTGGAAGGATGTCTGCCCTGGGAGCTCTCAGCGCTCTGCCCGAGTCGCACGGAAAGATGGGGGTATGCGCCTCGTGTCAATGGTGCACCTGTGTCAGTCACACGACCGCCCTTGGAACAGCAAGGACATTGAGATGACGGTGGAGACTCTGAAGAGGAGCCAAAGACACAAGGCTTTGGCAACGTCAAAGGTCTTGACAAGCAAAGGCTTAATGCAGTCGCTCCTCTCCAGGTTCCCTGCAGGTGAGCCTGGGGCCTGAGCAACTCAGTTTCCACTTGCGAGGGCTGTACAAGGCAAGCGGCGACGTTCGAGCGAACGATGTGGAGACAGATGAAGTGGTTCCGAGAGGCGAAGTGACTGCCCACCATCCAATGTGAATTAGAGATGGCTGGGACAAGAACCCAGGTCCCCTGGACCCCGGCTCCACACCTACACGTCAAAAAAGAAACACTCCCCTCCCAGGTCTATGTCCACTCTTACAGTCTCTCACAGGGTCCCCTAGAAGTCTTAAATGCTGCAGAGAGGTTTCGAGAATACAGTGACAACGAATGACTTTCTGCTTCCATTCTGCTCTGGAAATCACTGGTGCAAACTCACAGCAGGAAGATAAGAGGTTTTCTTCAAGTCTTTTAAAGTCCCTTCTAACGTAAACACATCAAGGAGATTCAACACCATTTTTAAGAGAACCCTAATTTGACTGGAATAGGTTATTTACCGGTGGCGTCAAATTATTTAGGAAGTAGGGAGTACAACCAGGAGACATGGAGGTGCTTTCCTCCCTTCTTGGTTTTTAATGTGTTATTCCTGCAATAGAATTGTCTAGGTCTATGTAACTTAAATCCTTAATCTGATTTTGAAATATAGCATTCAAATGCTCTCTGAACATTCAGCCTAGTTTTAGCCCAAATAGGACCTTAATAGCAAGAAGAACACTCATATTATCATCAGAAATGAATGACTTTAGGAAGAAAAGCAAGAAAAGCTAGAGGCAGGAAAAAGCTGACCTACATAGAAAATGCGGCTCCCTTGTTTATTGGGCGAGTTTGCATTTCTGTAAATTCAATGCCTCTGTGCTCTCATTCAGGGACAAACAAGAATTTCCCTGTGAGACAGCCACAGTCACATTCTCATTTCCGTGCCTGAGAGCCTGACGCTAGAACAAAGGGCTTCAGTGGATTTCATGGGAGCCAAAATGGAATGTAAGTGCCATTCAGAGTCACGCTAAAAAGATTTCAGCTGGGACCCGGCCCCCAGAGTCCTGTGGGGTAAATCCCCGTTGTGTGACAACAAAGGCGGTGCCCCAAAACCCTGCCCCTCCCCATGGGGCCACCAGGACTGCTCTGGGATGAGTCTCCCAGGCTCCTGGGTCCCCGCCCTGTGTGTGTGTGTGTGTGTATGTGTGTGTGTGTGTGAGACAACGGAACTGTCTCTTCTCCTCCTGGATGGAGCTGGCACCTGGCCTCTACTTTGTCAGAACAGGTCAAGGGATGTGGCCCAAGGCAAATGAAAAGGAGCCTCTTGCTTCCTGGGATGGTCCCACAAACCCCGTTAAATTATTGCTTCGTTTACCTACTTTCGCAAAAAAGTTTTGTGACATGCAGGGCGTAGAAGGAAGTACGACTTCTAGATCACAGCTGTGGTTGCGGGCGGAGGGGAAAGTAACAAAGGAGAGGGACGAAGCTCCCCGCCGAGGGGCAGATGCTAAAGTGCCATCGTGTGCTCCAAGAACACGGTGAAGAAATGCTCTGGGAAAGTGACGAGTCAGGGGAAAGTCACCAGGGCAAATTCAGCGTATGCGTAAACCAGAGCGGAGCTGGGGCCACGGGACTCTCTGTCTTTTGAGATAATGGCTGCTTTTGATGTTATGAGTTAGGATAATCTGCTGATTGTCAGAAAACAAGTTCTTCAGGTTATATAGACATTACTGTCACATTCACTTGGACCGATGCCCAATCTACACCCACTTGTGGCCATGACGTTTGGCCCCCAGGCGACTCCCTCTATTCCCCGAAACATCCACGCAGACCCACTTTTCCTATTCCTGTCTATCCCAGAGCAAGGGAGATGAAGCAGGGAATAATTTTAAAACATATCCAGCAATTTTACTCATAGTTCTGGATAGCAACTGCCGATTTTTCAAAGTGCAGAGTTTTTAGATATTCAAGTACCACAGGATCGGAGAAGAGTACTTGAAATCTAGAGGGACATTTTCACTTGAGAAGACACACTTCAGAAAGACCTCTCCAACACACTGCAAATATAGGGCTATTAAACTAAAAATCTGGTTTCACAATGACACCCTCTTCAGTTGGAAAGATCTTCATTCAAACTCAGATCCAACTTTTGAATTGTTTGGTATCAAAGCCAGAGTTAGAGATCTGGGTTAAAAAAATAAAATTACAATTGAGTGCTTAATAGAAAAAGAAAAAACTAAAAATCTCTTTATGTGAAATTGGGGGGTGGGAGGAAGGGAAGGCAAATGAAGACATCCAGGGGCTTAAACGGGGAGAACAGCTCCCAAGCTCCCCTGGAGGGACGTTCTCTCAAACCTCAGTAAACTGAGTTTGTCATTGAACTTCAGAACTGGCAGTTCCCTGGGCAATCTACCTGGTCCAAGTTCCCCTTTTTACAGGTGAAGAAACTCAAGCTCAAAGGGACTTTTCCAGGGTCATGTAGCTTGCGAGAAGCAGAGTGGGGCACAGCCCAAACTCTTCACTCCCAGCCCAGGCCCTTTCCAGGACATCACGCTGCTGTCACACAGCGGCAGCTGCACACGACAGGCCTTGCTGTTTTGGAGGCCCCTGGGAGCTCTGTGACATCTGGGACTATGAATTTCGATAAAATGAGTTACCAAGATGTCTCTAATTTAGAAGCCTTTCAGAACAGTGTTCCCCAAACTTGCCAGGGTCTGAGAATCATAGGGGTCACCTGTCAAAACTCAAAAACCCAGGCCCCTCCCCAGACCCACTGAATGAGCTTCTCCAAGGGGAGGGACCGGGGAGGCTGGATTTTCCGTAAGCGCCCAGGTTAACTCTTGTCACCAGCCAAGAGCAGGGAAACTGTCTTAGGAGACAGTGAGGGAGAAACTTGGTTGTGACCCAGGGGAATTTTCTTTGCCACGTAAGAGGCCACACTGCGGCCTGGCTCCCAGGTCCCTAGGCTCCTGAGCTGAGCTGCATCTGCAGCAGTGGGCCTAGGTTGCTGATCTTTTTTCCGAGTCTATGTAAGGAAACATGAGACCACCATGAAATAACGGACATCCTTCACTGTTTTGGGGGAAAAGCCTTTTGATTGGCAAAGCAAAACTGCTGTTCAGACACATGTTAATAGGGAAACTAGATGTCGTTGGCTTCAAAGCAATCATGATGCTGCTGAAAGTGACAGGAGGGTGAGAAGCCCACCGCTTGTCACCACGGCCAACAACGTAATGGAGAAAACCAGTAACTAAGCACAAAAATAGCCTGGAGCTCCCAGGGACAGCCGCCCACTCCAAGAGAGGTGTGCCTGTCGGTGGCCCCCCGCTGATAGTGTGAGGTCAGATCCAGGTCACTGAGGGAGAGGGGACACCTGAAGCAGCCAGCGAGGCACGTGAGTTCCAGAGGAGGGCAGCTGGACTGTGCCAGAGCCCAGGAGGCCTCACTCCAGGTCGGCCTCCACCAGCTCCGTGTCGGAGCACTGTGACTTGTTGCGTTCCCACTGGCAAATGGCATTGGCGTACTCCACCACCAGCTTATCCATCCACGTCAGGGGCTCGGGGAACAGCACGGAGCCCTCAAAGAAGCCCAGGTGGCCCCCGTGCAGAGGCAGCACAAACATGACGTTCTCCCGTTTCTCTGCAGGAGAAAGGCAGCTGAATGAGTCACTCTCCTTGGGTTAGCTCCATGGCGGCAGATGCGACAGTGAGCTGGCCAGGGCGGCCCAGGCTGTACCCGCAGGTGAAGGTCACCCACGTGGGCATCTCACCTCTACTCACCCTGCCTCGTTCGCCAGGGTGAGCGGGAGACTGGTGGGGCAGGCAAGAGAGTGGGGTCTAGTGGGCTTTGGAGTGGAGTGGGCACCAGCTTATGAGATCCTCAGAAGCTTAAGTGATTCTCCAGCATGGCTGCATATGAGAATACACTGTACAGCCAAGGGCTTCCCAACTGTGCACATCCAATCTCCGGCTGTCCCTCGAAATGCACAACATCCTGCTTTCACAGGCCTGGGGAAGGGGCAGAGATTCTGTACCTCTGCCAGGCCCCGGACAGTGCCCATGCTGCGCGGGGTGGGGGAGTCCTGGGGGCGGGGGAGGGGGAGGGGGCAGGCTCTCAGGGAGGTGTTGCAGCACAGCATTTATACTGGCATTTATTGGAGAGCAATGTGAACTCAATGAAGTCGATGATTTTTCATTACAGACCTGTATCTTTTAAGACTGAAACACAAAGCTGCCAGTGGTGTTAAAAGATGCCCAAGTTCTCACATGCTGAAAGGCCATCCTGAGAATGACTAACCTGGACTTGTCCTCATGAGTTAGGTGAGTTGCACACGGGCTAGTAAAGGCCATTACTGCAGATGGTACAGAGTGGGCAGCCAGGACAAGCAGGTACTGCAGGGAGTGGCTGTCTTCCCAGGGGGAATAACAGACAGGGGTCCCTTGCTGGCTACTCCGGGCCTACGGGGCGCTTCCTGGCATGCACACTTGTGGCTCTCCAGGGCTCTTTACTTGTCTGACCCTCGTTATTCTTCTCCTTCCGGTCGCTATTGCATGCATTTCTGTGTGGCAGCAGTAGAGCTGTGGCTGTTACTTTAGATGCACGGAAGAAAGCAGACGCTGCTGCCTACTCTGTCTGCTGCCCACGAGGCGGAGTGGGCTACTTCTGTGCAGGGGGCTGACGGGAGAGAGCTCGTATCACATCACACACCCGCTGCACACCAGCATCTACTCTGAGCGGTGCCCGAGAGCTCTCTGGTGGCTGGGCGAGGGTCCTCTGTTTGCTGGATTATTTATTCTTCTAGCTTCTAAGAGAACCAGAAGCATCCCTCTTCCCTGTGGTCAACATAGGATATTTACAGAGGAAACGTGGAGGGTGGAGATGAGGTCCTAGGGATCTGAATTTCAGTGCAAAGCCACTTTGGAATTCCCAAGGGTGTCCTTCTGCTACCCTCTTTCTAGTTCCTCCTTTAGCTCCTATTCGGTGTGGACGGAGACTGCACTGGCCGGAAGCGCAATCGCATTCCCACGAGCAACAGTCTTTGCTTTTTCGGTTGCTTATATTTTTATCCTCAAAGCAGATGGAGAGGCTGACTGTCACGAGAGGTAGCAGAACTGGCTTTTTTGTTTTTTGGTGGTTTTCAGGTCAAGCCTTAAGTTTAAGTATCTTTTAAAGTCAAACTCTCAGACTTAATGGAACCATTTTCATGGGTCAATAATTTCCCAGAACACCAGGGGACTTGGCGAACCGCTGTTGGCTACGGATATAAATGATGGGCCTGACTCTTGCACCAGGAGAGGACACAGTGAGGCTCTGCCCAGGTCCCATCACAGCCCCCAGACTATCAGGCTACACTGAATAAGAACACTGATGGGAGGTGACAGCGTGGTGAAGGTAACAACTTACCGTGGCAGTAATTCTGCCACGGTAACTTCTGTCACCTTCTGCTGAGTGGTTGAGGGAGCAGCAGGAAAAACACTTACCTGAAAGAGATTTTGGAATGGTTAGAAGACTTTCATGCACCAAGGGGTCGTCAGCTGCATTAACCAGCATGAGAGGCACATAAATCTGAAACAAGAAAATGAAAAAGATTAAACGACCAATTCCCTTTAGACCCCACTGATTCACGGCTCAAATCTATCGGACGTGACTCTGAAGTGAAGGGAAGCAGGCCACTGCCCAGTTTGCTGAACAGCTGAGTTAAAAACGCCTTGGATTCCCTGGCAGTGGCACGATTTCTAGCTGCTGCTGTGACTACAGCCCTGGCAGGTGTGCGCAGGAGCAAAGCTCCCGATGTCCTTGGTGACCCACGTGCTCTGACAGCACCAGGAGGGTGAAAGCTCTAAGGTGCTCGCTGGCACAATACTTCTGATGATCTTCAGCGTTTCAGATCAGCCAGACGTGTCAGAAAAATGACTTTGCAGAGTTACATGCATACTCATTCAGTTTATATTGCAGCGAGAAAAAACGGAGTGTGCTTCCTTCTAGACAAAGGAGCCTTTCAAGAAGAGGCTGAAGGTAGGAAAGAGGAGCAGGCTGGTGGACATCGGGAAGCTCCTGGCGGGGTTGCAGTAAGAAAGCTACGTGATCTCCCGTGTGGAACGATGGCAGGAACCAGGCAGGACTACACCGTCAAAGGAAGACGACGGGGAAAAAAAATGGGCGTTGCGGCAATTTTAAGGGCCTTTACACAAACACAGGAGCAGACTGGTTCTGCGCTGCGCAAAGGGGCGGCTCTGGGATTAACACATGGAGGTCACAGAGGGACAGGGTTTGCTTCGATAATAAACCCAAGTCAACAACTGGAGCGCTGAGAGCCGGATTCTGGCTGAGCTTCCAGCAGGGAAGTTTAACAGGGGTGCTTGTTAGTGCAGCGTGAAGCTGGATGGAGTGACACTAATTCTGAGATGCTGCTCCCTCGGAGTCGGTGATGGCACTTACCCTGTGCAGGTACCTCATGCAGCTTTCTTCCTCGTAATACTCCTTCAGGGAGTTATAGCCATGAAACTTCCTGAGACACACACACAAAGAAAAATAACACAACAATACTTGTCATAAGATCGGAATGCTGAGTGGATTTTATTTCTGCTCCAGTTCCCACACTAACTTGTCGTATTAGTAGAATATACTTAGTCCAAGGGTTTAACCTCTCTGAGCTTCTCTTCTTCAAAATGGGGCTAAGGACAGGATCTTCCTTAATGGCGCTGTGAGATTTATAACATTAGTGCCGGCCCAGAGTAATTACCCAGTTAGTGTTATCTTTAGTAATTGCTGGCACATGTTACATCTTTCAAGGTGGTATAAAGCCAGATGTCACTGTAAACACTAAGAATATTGAAATTCAAAGGCATTTATTAGAACTTGCTTTATAACAGATTTCTTCCTGGCAGAGCAACCTGGACCACTGTGAATTGGAGTCAAATATGTATCGAGTAATAGAAATGGGGGATTCACAGTCACCCGTGGAGTAGCAGTCAGAGATAAGCTAACATTTAACAAAACCGTTGGTGTGGTTCCACCCCGTGCTCTAAGCAGCCTGGCACAGGTCAGCCTGGAGCTCTGAGACCAGCAGGCTGAGTCAACCCCAGGCCAGAGGCTCTCTGAGAACCGAATTTCTTCCTGACGCGAATTATGGCCCCTGGGTTTTCTTTTCTGACTAGAGTCATCAAGCTCTCCCGTCTCCCCCAAAGCTATGGATCTGCCACCAGGCTCCAGATACAACTCTGCCTGGGAAGGACCCAGAAAGCTAGAGCTGGACCATCAGGGCTCCTTAGGGAGAAGGCCATGTGCCAAGATCATCTCCAGGACATCTGTCTTCATGAAATCAGTTCCCTTTGCAAACCCAGTGGGCCAGAAAAGCCCTCCCAGTCTTCCAGGGTCACCAGAGACAGGTTTGTGAGGAGCCACCCTCACAAACTGGTGAACATCATGAAAACTGCTGCTGCCCAGCATTGTTAGAACGGAAGAGCTTTAGGGAGAGTTGAAGACCATTTTTATTTAGGATTCAAAAAATTCAGAAGATGAATGGGAAGTTGAAATAGTTTTGTTTTTTCTCATTAGAGACCACAATAAAGTTGCACATACATCTGAAGTGAGGGTGGATAAAATTCATTCTCACCTTCTGAATATAGTGACAACTTCCTAGTTTCTATTTCCTTTGAGTAACTGTTAACAGGTAACTTTCAAGGTTAGTCGGTGTAAGAAGGGTACCAAGAGCCCATAAGGAGGACAAGTACAGATCCCATGCTTTCAGGTCAGTATCTGCCTATGTACTGGATGAACGAACGCTAGCTTGCTTTAAACCATGCCTAAAGGCATCAGATGATCATTAAATAAAAGGGTGACTTTTCAAAAGGAGAATAATGAGGTCAGAGATCAACTTTACCTTTTCCATCTAAGACTAATTTCAATCAGAAACTAATGGTACGGGGGAAAGAGGACACTGTCAGGGTCTCAATCTCAGGGGCCCGGAGGGGCCGGGCTGGGGGTGGGTAAAGGAGTGAGGTGGACGGAGTTTGTGCGCTACACTCAGAGGAGCGTCTTCATGTCCCCATAGAGGCTTGGGCCATTTTACTGGCAACACACAGCCCTCTTGGTCTATTTTTTGTTTTTTTACTTTTGATGGAGACACAGATAGGTACAAAAATGATTTCCTTTTCCTTCTACTCCACTGCAAATGCAGGTCATGTGGCTCCTGATCCCTGCCCGGCGTCGAGTACACAGGCAGGGTGAGGACGTAAATGACCAGGGCGTGCGCGCCCCCGGCCCCAGTTCACGTTTGGTTATGCCATGTGGGGATGCAGAACGAGTGTGCAGATCCTCTTCTTATTTTCCAAGAGGATCTAGAAACTTGCAATTTTCTGTGAAATCTTCTGTTTTTTAAATACTGGACACTTATTTAAAGGAAAAAAAAACCCTTAACACTGCAGTGAGCAGGGCAAAACCCTCGTACTGGGCCGCACTGGCTTGCAGCCTCCCTCCTGGCCCCTGTCCCTGAGAGTGGACACACCTCATCACGTTGTCATCGATCTGCATCAGGGACGTGGCTGTGTAGAGGCGGCTCAAGTCCGAGTCCTCCAGGCTCTGGGGTTTCCTTACGTGGTCTCCAAAAAGAGCTTGTCTACAATAAGACACAAAAGCAAACAGAGAATAAGCAGCAGATGAAAAATCAAACAAACCATCACATTTCTACACTTAAAATATCTTACAGTTTTATTGGTCAATTACCTCAATAAAGTTGAAAAAAAAATTTGATTAAAAAACTTTTAATGCAGACAATAATCACAGTAGAGCCTGCTTCCTTGCCCAGAAGCAAGCCAGGCGACAGTCTCCGACAAAGCATAGCTGGGTAAGTTAGAAATATACACCTTTAGACCTCAGAATGTCTCAGAGGATGAGCTGGCACTGCTGACTTTTGAATAACTGCAGAAAGATGGATGGCAAGAACTTGTTTTCATTTTCAGGGGCAACTAGACAAACTCAAGGTTGGAGCTGGGTCTAGGTGACAATTACAAAACCTTCACTGCGAGCGGGGAGGTCTCGGTGGGCGGTCAAACAGTGGGGGCCTCGTCTTTACACTGGTGGTGACACTGCCCCCTCTCTATGAGGAACCACATTCTCTTTATGAGTTGTTTCTGTCGCTTCACAAGGAAGACAGTGGCTAACACATTTAGCTTTTGGGTACATTGACAGCTCTCCAACCCGTTAGCTGGAAGAAGACTGAGTTTGGTTTGAGGTTTGGCTCTAGAATGAGAAAAACCATTATGGAAACAAAATGTTCTGGTTTCCATTCACCTTTCCCAAGAAGAGAAATAAGCTTCTTTAACATTAATTCTTTTCCCCAAAAAATTATTAGGAAGATTATATACCTATGGAGAGAATTAAAATGTCCCTATGTCACACAGTGCTGTGTATCGATTATATCTCTATAAAAGTGGAAAAATAAAAGGACAATGTTGATAAAAAAAAAAAGTATCCTTAAAATCTTGAGATGTTTAGCTATCTGTAGTAAATTTTAAAAATGTAAATACACTTAGAGCACATCCAAAGTACTCTCCCAATTTGCTAAGAAGTACAGGGTGGACCTTCTGTATGGACTAATTAATATTGCCAAGTCTGGGCCGGTAGCATATCAAACATTTCCTGGGAGGAGGCACTGTCCATTCCAGAGGTGTGGAAAGGCAGACGGAGGACTTGGACTTGGTGTCAGAGGCCTGGCTTCACCCCTTCTGGAATCTTTGCAAATCCCCAGACCTGTCCAAACCTTGGCCGAGCCACACCCAACTAACTGATGCTCCAACACCATGAGCTGAGTGGAAATGGTTTCCGTCCTGCCAGCCTGGGAGACATAAATCTCTCCCCGCCCTCTACCGGGCCAGTACAAGCACCAGCTTTGCCTGGGCACCATGTGAACCTGCCTGCAGGAAGCCCAGCCTGGGGTTCGTGGCCAGGATGGGCAGTACCACTTTTCTTTCTACTGTTGAAAAAAAGAGAATAAGAAACTGATCGTTCAGTCAGATTGCCTTTCCTAGGGTGGCATCAAAAACCCCTAAAACTGTGTTTTTTTGAGAGCCTGCTATGCGCCAGGCTCGGGAGGGAATCAGGGCTCTGTGGTTTAGTTCCAGACATAGGATTCAAACCAGGGAAGCAGCAGAGAAGCCAGCTGGGGCTGGAGAGCCAGCTTCATGGAGGGAGAGAACTGAGATGAACCTGAAAGGCTAGGCTGGGTCTGGACACGCACACGAGGGGAAGGGCACTCTCCCAAGGGCACAGTGCGGTGGGAGAGGCCGGAGAGCGCGCGGCATGAGCTGGACGGTCGGGGAGGAGTGGGAGTGGGGGAGGGAGAGAAGATATCCATGATAATCGTATGATGAATCATCGCCAGTATTTACTGAGGGCGACTGCACGCCAGGCCCTGCTCTAAGCACCCGTCAGGGGCTAAGCCGCTGAAGGGTTCTGAGCAGAAGCGATGGGAAGAGACGGAAGGAGGAGCATGGTGATGAGCGGACACCAGGCTTGGCGCCAGGAGCTGGACTCCCGCTGCCCTGCTGCTTGGTCAGAACCGCAGGAGGCAGCAGAGAAGGATTCTTAATCTCTAAACACAAGCATCCTAAGAAGAGAGGTTCCTCTACAATGATCGGCCACCCTCGGGACCACCCAAATTGGGAAAAGAATGGTGTGGAACTGGTTTCTCGTCTTGGATTTACTGGGAATTATGAAAGCAGAAAGTTATCTGGTGAATTTGGGAGCCGGGGACAAGCTGGTTTATAACCAAGTCGCAAGCAGTCAGCAGAGAATCTGCACCACCTCTACTGAGTCCTGGCTTTTAGTGACTCAGAAATCAGCTCAGAAAGGACTATGTCTCCCAAGAGGGAGTGGAAGGTGACGCACCTGTGCGAGAGGATGATCTTCTTCATGTTGTCGGCCATGAGGAAGTTGTAGAAGCGCCGGCACTGGTCCCACTGCATGAAGGTTTCCTGCACCCTGGAGGAGCACAAGGGGAGTGAGGGGCTGCGACCTGGAGAGGACGTGGTGGCAGCGGCTCTTGTCACTGGAGAACGCTGGCTCCCTACGGCGGAAAAGGGGACTTCCGCGATACCCAAACTATCTGTAGAGAAACCTCTGGAGACATCGAAAGTGCACTGCTGAATGTGAGGCCCCAGACAGAGCTCTCCAGGGCCACAGGCTGTTGGTGACACTCCCGACAGCCTCTTCCAGCACCATGGCCCCTTCTGAGTCACAGAACCTGTCGGTACCAAAGATGCTTCAACTGCCATTTGGACACTTCCCCTATTTCGCTTCCTGCCCTGCAAGCACGTTTTTCCAGTTTAATGAGGGGAATGTGTAAGGGGAGGGTGGGTGTGGAGAGGCACAGTACAGGGAAACAGCTAAAAAAACCTTTGTTGCTGTTTGGTATAAGCCCCAAACGCAGCTGCCGCCGCAGGGCTCAACTGAAGCAGGAACTTGAACTATGGCCCGTCTGACCCCTCTGGGTATTTTGCCAAACTCTGCACAAGACACTCCTCCATTCCAAGCCTGTTTTCTCAACTATCAACCAGGGGGTTGAACTAGAGAATCCATTTTCACACACCCATTGCTCTACGGCTGAAGAATCTAGACAGTTCTATCACAGGCCTGACAGAGGCCACTCTGGGGGACGTCGGTGGTGTCTTCATTGCTTCGGTTAATGGTGGATAGAATTCTGGAGACAGGGGATTCTCTAGGGAATTCTCTAGGCCAGGAGAGCGGGCCAACTAATGGTGTTAAGAACGGCTTCAGAATTCATAAGGTTTCAAATGCTTAATCAAACCAGAGAGTCAGACTGAGTCTGACCACACACATTTCCAGGGCTGGTGGGCGGCTATTTATGCTGAGGGGACATGTGAAGTTAGCTGGATACCATGTAGTTTCAGGGCATTTGTGTCCCTCCTTCACTGGTTCAGCACATCACGAACGTGAGCCTGTTTAGAGGCAGCAGCTAGACTTTGCTAACTACAGCAAGCGGGCGCTGGCTTCTGAGCCTTGAACTGGCGCTAGCTAGAGGGGAGGTGCGCTAACGGGGAGAGAAGCCAGAGGAAGGGGATGGGTCACTGACAAGCGGTGCTGCGGACTCAGCTAGGAAGGATTTACCAGAAGCATGGACTCCCAGGCAGACGAGCCCTCCCTGCTCCATGTTGGCATAAAAGAAGCATGGCTGCCATCATCCCAATGCTGAGAAGGCTCATTGCCCTCAAGCCTTGGCAGGAAAAAAAAAGGTTACACTGGTTTAAAGTAAGGCACTGTCCTTCAGTGAGTAGCTCTCATGAAAATGTTGAGGAGACTGAACCCCGGGCGGCAACACCAGCACAGTCAGGGGGATGGCGTCCCCGACCTGCCTGCCACCTGTTTCCCTGTGCTGGGCCACCGGATCTCGGCCCTAGCGTTGGTTCTCTGTGCTCTAGAGGATGAAGTGCCTCTCTCTCCCCGTTGTCGGAGACTGATGCGACAATTAGTAATTGCAAGTGTGAAGATCTTTGAGGTCTCAAAGAGGGGCGATATGGACCATGTCTGCAAAATGTATAGCACCTCAGATTATAGTTTCCTCGCTTCTTTATGGAAAAAAACCAGTATCTTTAAAAAATTAAACTGCAGTTAACATACGATATCATTTGAGTTTCAAGGCAGCAGTTATTCAGCATTTCTAAGTGATCACCACAACAAATCTAGTAAGCACCTGTCACCGTGCATAGCTATTATGATACTATTGACAATATTCCCTGTGCCGTACACCATATCCCTGTGACTCGTTTACTTTATAACTCCTATCCCCTTCACCTCTTCTCTCACCCCCTCACCCCTGCCCCTCTGGCAACCATCACTTTACCCCGCAGCTTCTTAAACCTTCTTGGCCTTAGTTCTAACACCTTAGTTCGCCAAATGTGCTGATCATGTGCTCTTGCCAACAGCAGATGGCGCTACTGCAGCAAAATGAAATAAAGCCGCTGTCATTAAAGACTGCTGAAAAAAAAATGAAAACAAACTTGTCCTACCATCCTCCTACTTATCAGACTCAGTGCTCTCTAAACACGAAGTTGGTATCCACAGTAATTTCAGGGCACTTGGTTGAGGAAGGGACTCTAGCAATTCCGATTTTATACAAGATAGAAGGCTTGCCGAAAACTGGACCATTCACCAGGTGAGAGCAGATGCAGTGGCAGACCCTGCTCCCTTCAGTCTGATGGCAGGCAGGTCCTTTCCTTACTTGTCTACTATTCCAGTGACTGGGCAGGATGGGACTTTCATTAACTCTGGTTGTATGATGACTATGAATTAGGACTTGAATATTTCTGGTCAAGTCAAGATAAAGGAACGTGTCCTTCTAGCTGGCCCTCCAGAGCACAGAGGGGAGTGAAGGGGAGTGAAGGTGTCCTCCAACAGGAGGACAAGGGGACTAACCTAGTCCTGCCATACTGTAGCTGGAGAGACCGCTGAGGTCCCCAGGCCCAGTAACTGCTAAACGTGGCTAAATATCAGAAGCCGCCTGTGAAATGTGTTCAAATACAGACTCCTGGCCATATGCCCCAGACTGATGAATCAGAATCTCCAGGGGTGGGTCCAAGGAACTGAATCTATTTCTGACATGATCCTCCAAGTGATTCTTAAGGAAGTGAGACAGTCACTAGTTCACCAGGCTGGTCTTTGTGATCCACTGATCTAAGCTACTTCTGATTTTATAGTGATTAATTCTGGTGATAATTAATAGTCACTGACTCATTTGCTACATACCTGGCACTGCTTTAAGTAGTTCACACGCATTAACTCTCACGGCCTTCACAATGGCACTACGAGGCAGGCACCATTTATTATTACTGTCATCCCCATACTGCAGGTGAGGAAAACTGGAAATCCGGCCCTGGCCCTAGAACTCAGGGAAGGCTCCATCCAGGATGTCTTTCGTGCCTACTTTTGGGTACATTTAAATCCTCCTTTTGGGCCAACTTTAAGTCTCAGGCAGAGGCTGAATTCTGGGCCTGCATTAGCTGTTTGGATGTGCTGGTTTCAAATTCCAGATATTTTTAGAAATAACATAGCTCCATCCATGAGAACATGATGAAATGGGTTTACACTACACCAGGAGAGATATAGGTGAGGCAAAAAGGCGGGATTCGTTAATAACGATAAGGACTGACTGGCATCAGACTGGATCAGTGAGGGTGGTTTTTTTTTTTTACTTTCTTGTATGATTTTCATTTCTTCAAGAGATCTTTAGTAATTGGTCATATCCATTTATAATACAAAAGTCATTATGTAGAGTGAGTACAGAAAGAAATATGAATGCATTTGAAGAATTTGGAAAGATGTGTGAAGAGTGTACGTGCATGTGTGCATGTGTGTGTGTGTGCGTGTGTGTGTGTGTGTGTGTGTGTGTGTGTGTGTGGTGTGACTCTCCAGAGATCTGGGACAACACTGATCCTGAGGGGTACTCAGAGCAGACAGTAATGCCCCTCTAGGACTCATCCTGTGGGGCTCTGTTGCTAGGAGACTAAGGGGCTTATCAGCAGGTCATCTCCTTCATGGTGATGTCTAGGACGCCTAAGAAAGAAGAATATTTGAAGGTGAGGGCACAGATTAAGTGATTTCTACAGATCCCGTCCGATGCCATCTGAGACGCAACTCTTGCACAGGTTGGAGGAATCTGGGGTCAGAAGTCTCAGCTGCCAGACTCTGGTTTGCCTGTCTCCTGCGTTCTTTCATAAACCCACAGCTGTACAAAGCTCCTGGAGCAGGAGCAGGTTAGGTCCCCTGCAGAGACCCCACAGGGAGATGGCAGATGTAAGGGGGCTTCAGCTTACCGAATTACACATCCGATCCCAACATACAGCTGCACACCCCAGGTTTAAGGGGTCTGACAGGACAACTTCAGTGTATGTGGGAGCAAAAGACCCACAAACTTCTGCTCAGTCTGCCACAGCATTTCCTGTGGCCACAGAGCAGCGCCTGGTACGTTGGGGCATCTCAGCAAATGAGTACTTGACTGAAGGATTCGGCGGAAGGAAGAAGTAGGGGCACGGGGTAGGGATCACTCACCTCAGCGCGCTGTACCCCTGGCACACGCTGACACAGCACAGGACCTTTTCTTGGTTTGCTTGAGTCTCCCCCAAGTATTTACACACGATGTTACCACCCAGGCTAAAGCCCACGACGACCAGCTGGGTCAGGGGGTAAGTCTTCTTGATGTAGTTCACCATGGCTCCGAATTCCCAGGTACAACCTGGGGGCAGAGAGGAAGGGCACGCAATCACGCTAGGTGCAATGAAGACTGGAGAAAATGTGAGCTGGAGGGTTGATACTAAGTGGGTGCCAAGACACTAACAGAGAACACTACGTGTGTGTGCGCATGCGCAGCGAGAGACGTACACACAGACAGTTCTCACTGGCTGCCTGGGGAGAAGTTCCCAGATGCCCCAGCCCTGGTAGCACCCATGAGGGGAGGTACCACATATCAAGCAGACAGGTGTGCAATGTGCCTTTAAAGGTGGGTTTTAAGAAATGTCTGGATGCTCATGGAAATCAAAAGAGATTCAGAGTGCGCGTGAGTGTGTATGTTCGCACACAGATACAAACAAAAGCAAGAGCAAATCCCTTTGGGATTAGCTTCTTAGGCTACAAAATAGGATGCTGTACCCATGTGTACAATGATTCATAGTGTTAAGAAAAGTACCAAGTGGATGTTATTTACAGGATCTTCTTGTGGGGGAGGGAAGGAAAGACAAACTCAGTCCAGAGGGACGGCCGGGATGCTCTGCAGGATTAGGGTAAAGAGTCCTCAGTGACGTAAGCGCTGGGTGCCAAGGGAAGCAGACCCATTCAGAAATACACAGAAGAGACCCATGAACACAGAAGGTGTTTGGGCCCGGTTTGCCCAGGAGCAATGATCTCCACGGGTGCCCCCGGGGAAGCTGGTAAAGTCACATTATGCCTCAGCAGCTCTGCCAAGAGGAGGAGGTCAGTGGCCACACGCGGGTGAAGGAATTCATCACAGGCCTTCTAAGGCCCCACCCCAGACTCTGCGGGGAGCCGACCTGAAATAAAACCTCACGGAGAAGTTAGAAGTTTTGGCGAGAAGTGTGCACAGGACAGACTAGCATGGAGTGAATGTGGATTTTGCACCTGTTTTTAAAAGTACAGATCTTTGCTTCGGCAGTTACACTTTTGGGGACTTCCTACCACAGATGTGCACAAAGATGCACGAACACGTGTGCAAAGACGTGTGCAGGAATGTCCGCCGCAGCACTGTTTGCAACAGCAAAGGATTGGAAACAACCTGAATTTCCACCGATAGAGAACTAGTTAAATTGCTGTGAAAAAGAAGGATGTAGAGTCTGATCTGCTGATCTGGAATGACTCCAAGTCACATTATGGACAGACAAAAACGAAGGGCAGAAGAAGGCAGGCGCCATCTCACCTGTGTGCTTGGTTTTAAAGGGATTATACGTGCGCACATACCTGATTGAATAAGTGCTTAAAAACTGTAGCAGATACTGGTTTTCTGGGGGGTGGGGGAACTTGGGGGTCTGGAGTGAAAGGGAAACAGTTTTGCTCATTGCATATAGACTTTTGCACTGTTTGAATGCTTTTACTACACAGATACACTACTTTTTCAATAAAAATCCAGCCAGTTAAAAAAATCTAGAAGTAAATAATAATAAAGAAAAGAAGACATTTAAATCCTCCTAGACGAGTCCCACCTGTGTTAAAGATACCACACACCAACCTCATGCTGGAGCAGTGGTTTGTGCAGCTCGTTATGGGGACATTGTTTGTCTGCTTAAGAAATGGTACCTAGGGACTTATTTTACATCGTTATTAAAATCTTTAATCCTGCACCATTTCCTTGGAGTTCTGTCAAATTTTGTTCAGCCCTTGGCTAATAATTTCTTTATGTTTTGTTCTAACATTGAATGAGCCTCTGTTGTTACCCACATGAATGAACTACAGGCTGATGGGCTCTGTTCCAGGCTCTGTACTAGAGACTCAAACATAGAGGAAGCAGCAGCTTGAAAGGAACGAAATGACTTGCCCAAGCTCACACAGCGAGTCAGTGGGAGTGTTGGACTTTGGACCCGCTTTGGAACCCCAAAGCCTAAGTCCTTTGCCTTGCACCCCAAACCTACAAGTAAGTAATATTACTGCACGTTTTTTCTTCCCAAATAAGAACCTTACTTTCTCACCATCTGATTCATTTTAGACACATTTATCTTTACTTAGGTTTTAGACTAATGATGTTCAGATGTCACTGAGGCAGTTGCAAAACCTGGATTTGCTATATTGCTGATGGACAATTAGAGCTAATTGTGTTGGCACTTTGGGTCTTCGATGTAATTAAATCCAAACACGTCTGATCCGGATAAAGGACCAGCCCTACCTAATGCCAGACAGGCTGCTGGTGTTTTGGGAAGAGCTGCCTCTCTTCCTGGCAAGGGATAGGCAAGGACATGGTGTCTGCCAAGCTCCAGGACCAGCATTCTGGGAGGTGCTGGGTCCTCCTGGGGCCTCCACCTGATGCCAGCTGCCAGACGCCCTCCGTGTCTGGGAGCCCCTCCCTGGGCTCTCTCACTAAGAGCTACAGCCATCTGCTTTTTAATACTAGGAGGATTTTAATGAGGTTCTATGTATTTAATCCTCATGGGATTAGCACCAGTAACAAGATTTGGGTCTCTAATCTTGCTGAAGCTTTTTAAAGCCAAGATGAAATATGAGACACTAACCTGGCTTTAGAGAGATGAGAACTATGGGGCCATCTTGGAAAGGAAACCTGCTGAGAACAGGAAAGACCCTTTTCCTCAAATTCCCATCCCTAAACAAAGACAAAACTAAGGCTGCCTGAAAGCTACTATTTCAGAAGCCATTTCCTCCAAATGTCACTAACATGACTAAGCAGGCTCAAACACAGGGACCTGGAGACTGGTGTTCCTTGTGGCTGGAGACTTTGAGTCATCTCCGTATCCTCCACACCAGGCTGGGCCTGACACGTGGTGGGTGTGCCACCAATATTAGCTGGGTAAGAAGGAAGTCTGAATCATGTGGAATGAAAGTACCCAGGACCTCAGAAGGTGACTGCATTTGGAGAAAGGATCTTTAAAGGGGTTGTCAGGGTGAGCCCTAATCCAATAGGACTAGTGTCCTCATAAGAAGAGGTGAGTAGTAGGACACAGAGACACAGACTCACAGAGAAACAACTACTCTGTGAAGACATGGCATCTACAAGCCTAGGACAGAAGCTTCAGAAGAAACCAAACCTTCCAACACCTTGATCTTGGACTTCTAGCCTCCAATAACTGTGAAAAAACAAATTTCTGTATTTGAAGCCACCCAGATTATGGTACTTTGTTATGGTAGTCCTAGCAACTGAAGGCAGTTTACAGAGAGTCTGTGTATCTTAGTATTACGCACTGAAATAGCCCCGGGTGAAATGACAGGCTGAGACTCGTTCCAAAATAATCTTTGAAAGGGGGACGAAGGAGGGGGTGGTTTGTAGATGAAGCGAGACTGGCCATAATCTGAGTAATTGTTGAGGTTGGATGCTAGGTACACAGGGGTTTATTCTGGGTTCATTTTACCTTTCTTTCTATTTTTATATGTTTTGAACATTTCTATAATAAAAAGTAAAAAAAACAAACAAACACCTGAAGAGGAAACAAGGGCTGTGCAAGACCTGTATATATCCTTGGCTCTCAATCCTGGGGAAGAAGCTTAGACGCCCCAGGGGGATTCTAATGCTGCTAACCACTGACCTACATAGAGAGAACTAGGGGTTCTTTATGGGAGAAATACAGGAAGACTTGAAGGAAAACATATGAGAAAATGAGAAAAGTAAACGCTAGAAAAATTTTCTAAATGAGAAAAGTAAACGCTAGAAAAATAAACTTTTCCAAGTTAATTTATATATTGAAACTCCTATTCAAAATTGTGATACACTGTGCTAGAGTTGACCAAAATTGACTTTTCCTCCCCAGGAAGAATGCCTCTCCACCGCCCCACTCAAAGTTAGCCTTGGCCCTGGACTGTGCTTTGGCCAGTCAACTGTGAGCAGGTGTGGCCTCCCTCATTTCCAGGTGGAAGCTTCAAGAGCCACGCTTCTTCCTCTCTTTGAGGTGGCGAAGCTCCCGCTGGTGGCTGCTCTATTACCCTGGGTCCTTGGATGAAGTTGGTGATGCTGGAGACATATGAACACCTAGCCAACCCACGATGGATATGTAGTGTGAGGAAGAAATAAATCTTTGATTTAAAAACCAATGAGATTTGGGGGTTGTTTACAGAGCATAATCTAGTCCATCTTGACTGACAGAGAAATTCAACACAGAATTTGACAAAATCATTCCAAGTTCAACAGAAAGAAAAAAAGGCAGAGAGACAAAAGCACCCTCTGAAGAAGTGACGAGTCAGGTCAGGGTTAATGCTATCAGATATTAGGCCATATCACAAAGCAACGATAATTAAAAATCAATAATGACCTTAGGTATAGCAACAAAAGTCGACTGTCCCCTGCGAGCTTCAGTTCCCGCCCCTAAGCGATGGGGGTGGCTATAGGGCCCATCCGGATGCCCCACCGCCCCACCATCTCTTGCAGATGGGCATGAATTCTACACGTAGCAAAGGCAGCAGCAGTGCCCTTACAGTGAGAGCAGAGAAAGGGAGAGCGCGCCCGGCCATGCCCCTTGCTCACCGTAGGTGAACATGCGAGGCGAAGTCAGTTCAATGTTGGGCAGGGCGCCCAGGTGGTTGAGCACGGCGCAACGGTAGCCGTTTTTCTGGGCATAGTCGACGAAGGTTCGGATGTACTGCTTCTCACTGTGGTTGGCGATCCCGGGGCAGATGGCCATGGTGATGTCACCTACGGGGGAAGAGACACCCTGGTATATTCGACACACAGTGACACTATAAATGGACACGGTGACACTTCACCGGCTTAGAAAACAAGAGGAGGAAGTTCAACATACATCTTTTCACTCGATTCTCTGCGAAAGATCATCTTTCCCTTCTAGCTGGAGCTGTCTATATATTAGTAACTCTCAAACATTTTATGGGGAAGGGTCATTTTTTAAAGTTTCCAACTGTCATGGGCAGATACTTTTGAAAAATATCCTAAAAATTAATTTAAAAAAATGAAATTAAAAAAATATAAATCTCAACTTTTTATTATTAGATTCAATAGATATAAAACTATTCTGTTCAACTGCTATACAAGTTTCTAAACATGACTCTTGATTTCTGTATGAAATTTTGTATGAAAGGACAAACAGGTGAACAGAAAAAGTAATAGTCATGTTTGCACAGACTTCTTTGATTCAGCCATTTTACTTGCAGGTACACTTGTGCACATGCAGAACAATACGGTATAGATTGTAATGGCAAAAGATCAAACACAACCCAATGTCCAGAAATAGGGGTCTAGTTAAATAAATTATTGCACATCCAAGTGATGAAATATTAGGTAGCCCTTAAAAATAATGAGACATCTTGTCTACAGCCATGCTACCCTGAACATGCCCGATCCCATCTGATCTCGGAAGCTTAGCAGGGTCTGGCCTGGTTAGTGGTTGGATGGGAGACCATTTAGGAAGACCGGGCGCTGTAGGCATTAAACAAACAAACAAACAAATAAATAAATAAAGAGACATCTTTATATATACGAATATGGCAAGCTCTCCAAAACATATTAAGTGAAAAAAAGCAAGATGCACAAAAGGGTTATAATACGCTGCCATTTGTGTGGATACACATCTATGTGTATAAAGCATCGACTAATTATGGAATCATACCCAAGAAACCTACTAGTGGGTACCTGGGGAGGGAGGTGGGTGGGGGTAGGGGTAGGGGACTGAGACTTTCCCTGTGTACCCTTCAGCATCCTTTGATTTTTTTCTGTCATGAGCATGAATTACCTACTTGAAAATACGAATACATATTTTTCCTTTAAAAGGAAAGTGGTGTTTAGTCTGTCATGAGCATGAATTACCTACTTGAAAATACAAATACATATTTTTCCTTTAAAAGGAAAGCGGTGTTTAGGTTATTAAATCTAATCATAAATTTTCCTTCCAAAAGTTAAGAGAAAAACAATTTAAAAATTCTTATGCAATACGCATAAAGAATCTTTAAAATTTTATAAACCTAGTAATTCCAATTCTTGGAATCTTGCCTCAAATGTTATGATTAAGGATGCTCATCATAGAATTAACCATAGTAGCAAAATTGTAAACAAGCTAAACACCCGACAATAGAAGAATGATTAAATTATAGTATGACCATATTGTAGGCTATTAACCAATCATTAACAGTATGTTTTTGAAGACTTTTAGACATTCAGTGACATGGGGGAATATTTATAATGTAATGTATAATAATTCAAATTTTAGAAAAAGAATGTATAGAACAGGAAGTAAATGGAACAAAATATCAACAGTAGTATGCTGGGTGATAGGATTAGATGTGATTTTCATTTTCTTTTCATAATATTTCTGTATTATCTAAACTATCTAAAATGGGTATTTATTCCTTTTGTAGAAAAAATTTTTAAAAAAATAATAAAAGGAAAAAGGGCTGTTTTTCTTAAGAGTATTTCTTGGATGCAAATACTGCCTTCCCCAGACCCAGCTTTCTTAACACTTTCTGGAGACAGGGGTGATAGAAAGACATGAATGAGTAAAACAAAGATTAAATTAAAATTTGTGCTTTAATGGTAGAAGTAAGAGCGTTAGAAACAAGAGAGCAAAACATGTAACTGGAAAATGGAACAAAACACGTAACCGGGAAACTTATTTTTGTAGCTGTTTACTATCTGTCTGCTGTCAGGCATTGTAGCAGACAGATACTAAACAGCTACACAAATAAGTTTAGAGAGTGGCAGGTGCCATCAAGAACTAAAGCGGGAAGACATGAAGGATTTACTGGAAAGAAACAGTCATCAAGGGAAGCAGAAACTGTCCCTCTGAGGAGGTGACATCCAAGACCAGAATGGCAAGGAGGAGGCAGCCACGTGAAAGTCTGGGGATGAGCACTCCAGACAGAGGGAACATAAATTAAACCTTCATCGCTAGAAGTTCTATTACTTTAAGTAACTGAGGACTATGACATGTTTACTGGAATCTACTCATACATATTTATTGAGCTCCTATTTAAAAAAAAAAGAGAGAACAACAAACTAGGTGCCTTTGCATACTACGCAACTCGAAAGACATGTTCTCTTCTGGTCCGGACGGCATTTAAAAGGGTGCTGCCATCTAAATCCACTCCCTCCAAGTCCTCATTGTGAAGCATTTTATGATGTATCTATTGTGCAGGCTGGACAGAGCAATGGAAATGCTAGTTGCTTCTGAGAAATAGGTGTCCCAGACCCCTGCCTGATAAATACGACTTTGATGTGCCTTTTTCTCCATGGAAACCTAAGCAGAGGGTACCTGAGAGCCTTTGTTATCTGCTGTTATGCAACAAACAAAACCAGCATATATAGCACTGGGCTTTGGTTTCCTCATCGGTAACATAGGGATCATGAGGCTTTGCTTTTATGAGGATTACATGAGAAAATAGTAAATATAAAGCATGGAGGACAGTCTGGCTTTTGTTACTGTCATCAAACTCGAGGCCTGGTCCTGGGCTCCAAGTTCTCCCTCATCCCCTTACACCCAGCTTCTGCCTTTCAAGAGCATTAAAAACTGTACTCAACACCACCTTCTGCAGAGCCGTACGTGGCAACTGGCAGGCACATGCTGGAGCTAATCCTTGCCAGTTGCTCATAAGTGATGGGTCTCAACAGAGTTCCTACCACCCCTGACATGATGGATGGTAAGAGTTGGTGGCACGAGCAAGTACACTGTGCTCCCTCACTGACTAGTGCTCCTTCTCCAAGTGATGGCCCAATCATACGACCTATACTCACTCACCTCCAATGCAATGCTCAGCCAAGGGCTCAAAGAGATCGAAGGTTGAAGTGGCTCCATCAGACATGGTGATGAACTTCCGGTGCCCATATGGGTGTGGCGACCTCACCCTTCCCATCTTCCCATACAAGGCTGTTTGAATGTGTCCACTTTTCCCCCAGATCAACGGCGGAATGTATCTAAGACAGAAGGAAACGAGAAGTCAATTTTCTCCACATTCCTTGAATAATGCTCTGCAGAAGCTTTGAGCAAAAGTCTTTCAATCTATTTAAGTTGTTTCCTGACAAATTCTGTACACTAAGCATTAATGAGATTTATTTTAACCTTATGTCCATGCCACGATTTACCTCCTTCCCCCATTTATTAATACACCCTGCAACAGATTAGCTTTAGAAATTGACCAGGGCATGCTTATATAGACAGGATTTCAAATTTAGGGTGTTAAGCAACTCAACATGGGTCATTCCTATAATGTAGAATAAAAATAAGCAAGTAACATTCGAACACATGCTATTTAACAAGGGTTAGCCTCATTATCAGATGAGCTAATGCACATAAAACAGCTAGCACAGTGCCCTCGCTCATTAAAGGCTCACTTCTTTGCCTTCCCTGTATTAGGCAGTCCATGGCTGCAGTGGTTACTCCATTCACCAAATCTGCTGCTCTCTGTCACATGGGAAGGGCTGCAAACTTCTGTAAGAGCCTTTATGTGCCTTGTGCGTGTGTGTGTTTGGGGTGGGGAGCACTGTGTGCCGAAGAGAATGTGCTGGAAGGACAGAGCAATGTCAATATTTGTTGGATTATTGAAGGATAAAGGCTTGTTAGTCTAAGCAAGGCATGACACACCCTAACAACTGTGCTTCGTGAAAACACGGAGTGACTGGTCCTTGGTAGAAAACTGAAAAACCACAAACTAGTTAGTTACTGGGAAAACAAGGTGCTCCAAGTTACAATTACAAAATGATTATAGTTCACAACCACAGTGCAAGATGATCCCATTTACTGAAACTGCTGTTGGTTTCTCTTCTGCAGCTTTGACTCCAAGCGTGCTGGCTAGCCAGGGTTTGTGTTCTATAGAAACTAGAGTCATATAATATAAAATGGTAATGACATCAATCTTTCATCATTGTAGCGTATCCATGTGGTGAGCATTTTATTAATAGTCATGCCATTCATTTCTATCAGACCAGATGATTCTAGAAGCCCTTCTTAAATTAAGCCAGGTTTATTATTTTATTATTATTATTATTATTATTTTGGTAATTCATTAGATCTACACAAACTTAAGAGCAGTGAGGTTATCACCTTAAGCAAGCCAGTTCCCAGACAAGCTACCTCTGTGGTGGTTTGTCTGAAAATATAGCTGCCACATTCTACCTATTCCTGTCTCCATAAGCCATTTGTCCCTTTTAGAGCTGGATACCTCCCCACACCCGATGAATGTAGGCTGGTCTGTGACTTGTTTGGGAAGGTAGAATGTGCTGGAAGGAATGCTGTGTATATCTGGGCCTAGCCCTTCAGAAGCCCGGAAGCCCGGTGGCTTCTGCTTGTACCTCCTGGACCTGGTGCCACACTGTGAAGAGGCCAGGGCTTGACTGCCCATTGAGGAGAGAAACGGAACTAGCCTAGAGGACGAGCCTGGAACTGAGAGCTATCTGTGCATTTAAAATTTTATGGGACCGCTAAGTTGCCTCCAAAAGATGGACCAATTTACGTTCCCACCAATTATGCACGTTCCCACCAATTCTTCACCTTCAACAATAGCAAGTGTTATCAATCTTTTGCATTTTGGCCATTTTGATAGATAGAAAATGGGCATTTCATTTAAACTTATTTAAGGTTGATCCGATCTATGGTTAAAAAAAAATTTCTTAGTTAAATTTGTATTCCCCTGATTTATATGTTTATTAGTCATTTGCATTTCTTTTCTGTGAATTGTGTGTCTGTTTTTCTTTTGTCCATTTTTCTATTATAATTTTCTTTCCCCTTTTGATTTCTAGGTATCTTCTTTATCACTCCTACATTAAGTCATTATGTGTTGCAAAGATTTTAGCCCAGTCTATTCTATATTTTAATTTTATCTTTTATTTTATATAACTTTTATATTTGTTTTTAAATTTGTTAGTTTTTTTTAGTAAAATCTTTGTTTAGCATTTTGTTTTAAAAAGAGCTATTGTAACACCCGATTATAAATACATTCTCTAATATTTCCTTCTATTACTCCATAGCTTTAAAAAATGTATTACCCTGAAATCCACCTATTATTTTTCCACATGATATGATCCAATTCATTTTTTCTTAACGGTTAGCTAATTGTCCTTACATCATAAATAGCCCGCCCTTTCCCTATCAATAACTGTCATTCTTAATACACACTAAGTTCTCAATTAAATATTTAGACTTGTTTCTGTTTCCTATTCTGGTTCGATCTACTTGCTCATTCTTGTACAATATGACACTGCTTTAACTAATGGAGTTGAACGAAATATTTTGAGAGTTGCTAGTGCAGGCCTCCTCCACTCCTCTTTTCCAAAATTTTGACAGATTTTTGGCATTTTATTTTCCAGAGGAAGCATAGAAACAGCTTTTCTGATGAAAATCTTGGGATTTTTCATTAGAAACACACCAACCTTATATTTTCCCTTGGGGAGAACTGCCATCTGTACAAGTTTGACTTGTTCCATTCAAGAACATGGTGTATCTCTCCATTATTCAGGTATTTATGTCCCACAGTAAAACTTTATAGCTTGCTTCTTGTTTCAATATTCAGTTTTTACTACACTAATTTGCATACACTTCTACATTCATTTTTTTTTTAAGCTATTCTTAGAATTAGTATCTGGGCATGTTTATTCCTAGCTCCTTGAAAGCAGAAGCAATGTCTTCCAGTTTACTAACCCACAGGGTATTTTGTCCAGTGGTTAGTAAATGCTTGTCGCTATGAAAGCAGCTAGACCACAATAAAATATAAAGGCCAACCTGTCCTTATCTTCTGAACCTTGAACCTATTTATAATCAACATCTGGCGACACTAACAGAATTGCCCATGGGAAAGACCTCAAGGGGAAATCTGGACCTCCCACCTGCCATGACCAAACATACACTGGCTCTGGGCATAGAGTTTGCATAAACAAGGACAGATGGTTGTTGGGCTGTTTAAAAGACAGTTGGGAAAAAAGTTGACTCATGCTCATCTTTGCCCTAAATCTGTGAGTGACCAGTTCCTTCAACGGGACCTGGGTCCCTTGGTTTTGGATTAAACCACTTTCCAGCTGTTGAACCCAGACTTAGCTATTATTCCCTTCGCTTCTCTCCAATACCTCCCCACCAAGTCGCACAAGTCCGTGCACAGAAGGAAATGTTTAGAGGCTCAGCCTGAGACTGAGCCTCCCACCCCACCCCTAGCAAGTCCTTTCCAGTGAACCAAATGCCCATCAGCAGCTACTCCTTGGCACTTGAAATGTGTTTCGAACAGGATGCTTTGGTTAAAAAACGAAACCCAACTCTGACTAACTTAAGAGGGATGCTGGGTGGGGTTTTGATTTGCATTTTCCTAGTGATTAATGATATTAAACATCTCTACTATTTTGACCTTAGGTCATTTCCTTCTATGCTATCTCTACTTCCACCTCTATCTCTAATATTAAACATAATTTTTAAAATTAATTAGTTGATAAATATATATTATCAGTCTCTTGTTCATTTCACAATGGCTATTAGTGGTAGAATCGAATCAGAATAAAGTTGGCAACAGTTAAAACTGCAGGTGGTAAAATTTAATATTGTCTAAAAACTGACAGAAGAATCCAGTTTTCAAAGAGGCACACGGACTTCCAAAATTTAACCTAGAGAAACGAACTTGGTGGAAATAACTGCCACAGCAGAACTTACTACAGCAAAAGCCATGGTCAGAATATGGAATACGGACCAATAACCGATTCCAAGCTTTGTAGTAAGATCTAAACGGAAAACAAATCCAATGAAGGTAAGATTTAAGTATTGCATAAAAAATTCACCACAGAACTTAATCGGCTCAAGAATTTCTTCCAGAAAATCTTTTGTCAAAGAAAACTCTTTAATGTCAGCATAACTCTGAAGAGTGGGAAGTGGGGTCAGAAAGAATGGAACTGGGGAGACTTCCATGGCTGAGACGTTCCCGTGTAGCGCAGTGTGTAACGGGGAGTGTTAAGGACCGAATGTTGTGTCCTCCCGAGTTCACATGTTGAACCTCTATTCCAGTGTGATGGCATTGGAAGTGGCACCTTAGGAAGGTGATTAGGGTTAGATGAGGTCATGAATGGGGAGCCAAGATGAGCCTGGTGCCTTTAGAAGAAGAGGAAGACGAGCTCTCTCTCTGCCCCGTGAGGACAGAGCAACAACATGACCACCTGCAAGCCAGGAACAGGGCCCTCGCCAGGCCCCTCATCTGCTGGCACCTCAGTCTTGCACTTTCCAGCCTCCAGGACTGAGAAAGACAAACACATCTTGTTTAAGCCACGCAGCCTCTGGCATCTTGTTGCAGCAGCCCGAGGGAGTCTGAGGGTCTCCGGGAGCGGGACGTTTCCCAGCACCCAAGGACTGGGCTGGTCATGTCTCTCACTTGGGCTTCACAATGACTCTGAACAACAGTAAACCTCCCATTCTACAGGTGAGAAAAAGAGAGTCTGGACTTGCCTGGTGTCACAAAGTCAGGACTTGAGGACAGGTCTCTGGGTTCTGTCCAGAGCTTTTCTTACTATGCCACACTCAAGACTTTCATCAGCTCTCTCGACTAGAAGTTAAAATAACAAACCTCTTTGTGCCTATTTTTTCCTATCTGATCAACTGTCAGAATGTTACATTAAATTCTCTTTCTCCAAACTGATCATTGAAGTTGCTGGAACTTCTTTCTGGTGTTCCTCACATACATTGAACAAAAAACTGTTAATTAGATTTTACTTGTTTCTGTGCAATTGTAACCAACTTCTGGAAATTAGTGTAGTTTTTCTTGCAGGAGACCCATTTGAAGGTAATTAATGAGAATGTTCACGTTTGATTGCTCCTGTGATGAGGCCAGAATTTAATAAAGTCACACTGACCATGTCCCCAAGATAATGAGAGCCCGGAGAGCGACGACAGTGAGAGCGAGAGGATGGAGGTGCTTCTGGAAAGGAGAGAGGTTTCTGATTCAGGGAGGGCTTTTTATCCTACTTTACTGAGTGAGAATAAACTAACCAGGACGGGCACAGGGGAAGGGCGGCCCTGGGAGCAAAGCTTCTGGCAGCTCCAGGAGTCAGAAAACTGAGCTCCAGGCGTGTGTGTGTGTGCGTGTGCGCACGCGTGTGTGCACAACCGTATGTGCACACAGGGGAGATGAGGAAGCAGGGATGGGCGAAACCCTTTAGAGTTTAGGGGGACATTTTGTAGATACTCATCCTGGATTCTGACCTGCCAGAGCCTCCCCTCCACTGGCCTCGAATCCAGGACTCCTGCTGCTCCCACCCCACAGACCCCTACTGTTCCCCCGTGGCCTCTCTCCCCGTCTCCAGCCTGACGGACCTGAAGCCTGCCCTGCTCTGCCCAACTTCTCCACTGTGTCACAGCCCCCTGGAAGCACCCCTTCTTTTCAGGGAGCCAGATGTGGAGTGGACCCTGCACCATGTCACCCCAGACCTGCTGGGGGGCAAGGCTGAGGCTGGGAAATGGCTTCGGCATTCACTTCGGGAACACATATCTTGGGTCTTTCATCTCAAATGGCAAGTGGCATATTCAGCTTCCCAAACACCCATTAATAGGCGCATCAGAAATATGCTGTGAACACAGCATATTCCCCACTGGAGGCGAATACTTCTTCACAGTGTCACACATTACATTTTCACTGTTGTTGCTACATGTTCTATTCCTGAATTGCAGGCTTATGCACGAAAAGACTCCAATGCAGAGACTGTTTTGTTTTTGCCTGAAATGACCAAAAGCGGCCATAAGAGAGAGAGGAAATATCTTCTGTTCCTGTAACTGGTTTGTAAATACAGGACAGAGCCGGCAGCTCTATGACCCATTGTGCAAGCTATAAAACCTGAATGTTAGTGAGAACAGACACAAGAGTGAGTTACAATAAAACCTCTTAAAAAGAAACTACACTTTTTTTTTTTGCTCTAAGGAAAAATAAACTCAATTTTGAGGTTCAGAGAAAACCGGTTAAAACCCCTAGAATTACATTCACATGTTAAATGTATCTGATCCCATTATCTTCCTGTCCTACAAATGGCGTTCAGGACAGGTCAGGCTTCCCCATGTAAAGACGGAGGCACAGCCCTGTCTCCCCCTATCCGGCCCTGGTTTTGACACTATGCTTTACGTGGGCTTGGGGTTTATGAAGAGGCTCCAGGGTTCCACCCGACAAATGGCCATCCATTCAATAACTAGTCCAGCAAAGAGCCAAATGTTAGTTACCTAGCTGAGAAAGCATCGCAGGTCCTGGAGTCCAGACGCTAAATGCAAAGCTCCCACACTCGGTCCGCTTGCCCAGACTGTTCGCAGAAGACACTGCTCCCTGGTCTCACCTTTCCTATTGCTGAATTATGGACGTGAAAACACACTGCCTGTGCTGAGCAAACAGGACATAGGCGGACGCACAGCACACAGAATACTTTTGTTTCGTCCCTGTCTCTGCCACTCACCTCCTCCTGTCTGGAGGACACACACACAGATGTCATTTTTCGCTCTTCCTCCCACCCAGGATTGCCTTTTCACTGCTTCTCAGCCCAAAATCACCTCAAAAATCTCTGCTGGGAGTGGGGAGGAGGGAAGACGAGAGCGGAAAAATCACATCATATCTGCCACGATTCTTAGTGAGGGGAAGCTGGACTATCTAAATGTGAAGTTCCTGCGTTATCTGCACGGACTGCCCTTTAAAAACACTTGTAATCGAGAGATGATGATGAGAATTAAGATGCTGACATTCAACATGAGCACATGTCTTTCTCTGATGTGCATGAAAGAATCCAGGAAATGGCAAGCGATGACATTATAAAAAACATGGGTTCTTAAAATATTTAATTAAAAATACACTTCTTCTGTTAGTATATGTATATCCTTACTAATAACCCACACTCAAAAGCTGACTCCATTCCTGTTCCCAGGGAGTTCACAATCCTGAGAAAGAGATAAGAAGGAAATTTTATAATGCTCTTTAGGGCTCAAGAGCCTGGAAGAAATGAGCTTGCATTGGAAAACCCGCCACTGTAAACATGTTGATTCTCCCTAAATTATCTATAAATTTAACAGATACACAGTAACTATAACAGGATGTTTATATGTGGATTTGAACAAGCATTATAAAGTTCATAGGGAAAAATGAACCAGCTATAACAGCCAAGAAAAATATGAAAAAGAAGAGCAGTGAGAGAGTACTGGCACCACCCCCACGAGAAAACATATTAAAAAGCCACTAATCTGCTGGTGGTATCTGTATTCAGGATTATCAACAGATCGGAGCAGACTGAAATATGCCTACGTATATCCAGGAAACTTAGTATGAGAAAAAGGTGGCATTTCGATAAATGGGGTAAAGATGGATTAACCATTAAAAGGTGTTAGACAAAGAGTAGCATCTAGAGAAATATTAAGTTGGAGCCACACTTCCCATCAAGATAAATTCCAGAGGGATCGAACACTTCAAAATAGAAAACAAAACCATGCATGTGGTAGAAGAAAGTTTAGTTTTTAGTTTTTTTGTTTTTTTTTTTTACATATAATTCTGCAACAAAGGAGACCTTTTTACGGAAAACAGAAATCCCAGAAGCCATATAAGAAATGATTGAAAGATTTGACTATGCAAACATTACAAAAAAAATCTGCATGGCAAATACCACCATAGGCAAAGTCAAAAGACAAATGACAACTGGGAACAATTATTTGCAATTCATAGCAGAAGGGCTGATTTTCTTAGCACATAAAGGGATCTCTCAAATGGTTAGGAAGAAGACCAACGACCATTAGAGAAAGGGGCAGGGGTACCAAAAAGAATATAAAAATACCTCTTAGATGGGAAAATGATGAACAGTCTCTTTCATAAGAGATATACAAATTAAAATCACAGCAAGGAAAAACTTTTTACCTATCAGATTGGCAAATACCAAAAAGTAGGAGAACCCCTGATATTGGCAAGGTTTTTAAGAAACAGATACGCTCATATAGTACTTGCTGAGATAGTTTGAGGGCATTAGCTAATACAATTTCACATGCACACCCCCTCTGACCCTGTACTTCCACTTCCAGTTTATCCTCCACTGACACGTGTGCGTGATATAAACACAAAATTAGCTATTAAAGCATTGTGAAAGCAAAACGTCAGAAATAAATAAAACCTCCACCTAGGAAACTGGGTAAACAAATGATGGTCCACGATGGAACACCAAGCAGCCAAGACATAAATGGAGGAAATTCTTTCTACACTCAGATGGAAGGATCAGTGATATTGTGTGAAGAAAAGCTAGATGCAGAAGAATATACAGTACACCACTATCTGTGCAAAGGGGAAGAAGTGTGCATGTGTAACTGCTGTCTTCGCATTAAATATGTCTGGAAAAATAATCAAGAAACTGGAAACACGGGTGTAAGGGAACTGGATGGTGGCTGAGAGAGTCTTAATGTCAGTGTTATTACCCGTTGTTTTTTAAAAATAAATATAAGTTTCAAAGGAGGTGAGGATGCTTCTGATATGTATAACTATTATAAATTTATGGCAAGGGCAACACTGAAGGAGAAAATAAGGTGACACGACCTCGATGAGAGAATTATGGGGAAACGTGACCACTGCTTCTTGAGCAAGGCGAGCCTTGAACAGAAGTGTGGAAGGAAATGATGCAGCTGCCCTGGAGCTTTCAGTAACAGGAACAGTTCCAAAAAGCTGAAAGAAGTCACTGTTGATGGCTGGGGCTTAGCCCTGTTGAAATGTCAGCCCTCTCCTATGGCATGAGAACACAGAAAAATACTTCCTCAAACAGTCAACAATTCCGCCCTTGTGAAAACTCAATCAGCTTGGGCATCAAACTTTCATTCTCGTTCACGTAATGACAGCATTGCAAAACCACACAGATAAGTACGTTCTACAAAGTTCTGCTAAAGCAAAGTCCATCTCTCTTTACATAAGAAGGACAAATGCAAAAGACAGTGGCTAGTATTAGTGCACATACTTATTATTAGCAATAAACCACATATGACTTTCAAAACTATAAAGGATGACATGTATGTTCAGAGTCCTCTTAATTTTATTTCATAGGAATTTGAAATTAGGAGAAATCTGGGCTAGGGTTTCAGAAGCTTTCAATCTGAAGTTTCGGATCCTGCACTTACGGCATAGCTAAGGGACATTTCTTTGATAATTTCTTCCCTTCTACTTTTTCTAGCTTCTTTCTGAAATTACCATTATTTGGATGCTGGATTTCTTAGACTGATTCTCTAATTTCTCTCCCAGTTTGCATCTTTGTCTTCTTATTCTACTTTCTGGAAGAGTGCCTCGATTTTATTTTGTAATCCGTCTATTAATCTTCTTCATTTCTCCTCCAAAAGCTCCTCCTCTTCTCTGAATGTTCCAATTTCATAGTCCCGTCTTCCAGCCACATGGGTGCATATCTTCTCTCTGACTATGCTCATTACAGGTTTTCTTACCTAAGTTTACTTTGGCTCATTTCACCGTGTTTCCTCCACTTCTTTTCTTTTCTTTGATTGCTGTGTATCTTTGTCTTTCGTGTCTGAGGGTTTCCTCAAACGTCCCGGGACTCCTGGTTCGCTGCTCCTATTGCAGTGTGAGGTATTAAAAAGCTGATGCAGAGTCATCTGTCCTACCTAGGCAGGGCCTGTCAACCTGTGGGTTCCAGCCATTCTCTTAGAGGACCCCCAAATGACAGTGTCTCTGGGACTTTTCTCTTGGGTTGGTCAGTTTCCCTAGAGGGGAAACCCTCCCCCACGTCCTTGGGGGACCTGGTTGTGCTTAGGACCTTCCATGGGTAGACTATGGCTTGGTGCCTCACTCCCACCCCCACTCTGCC
Source organism: Pteropus alecto (assembly GCF_000325575.1). Taxonomy (NCBI): domain Eukaryota; kingdom Metazoa; phylum Chordata; class Mammalia; order Chiroptera; family Pteropodidae; genus Pteropus; species Pteropus alecto. The sequence goes on along the minus strand of NW_006430726.1, from coordinate 2,804,823 downwards.
CATCTCTTGCCACAGCAAACAGGCAATTTCCTGGCTGTGTGAGATGGGGAGCAGATTGGGGAACTTTCCACCAATCTTCATGTTTTCAGATATATTCCACACCCCATCTTCAGAGGCAGCTGGTGCCTCTGATTCCTCAGCCTTCAAATCTGCCTCCTTCTGGTAGCCCCGCCTCCCTCCTACAGGCTTAGGAGTCTGCTTTATCTGGTCTTCAAGTCGGTGTCCGCTTGACCATCGCTTCCCACTCATCTGCTCTTATCTCCTCTCCTATTCTCTATGTTCTTGAGAATTTGTACCCTTCTCATCCTTTATTATCATTTTAGTGGAGATTCGGGATGGAATAAAAAAAAAATACGTTCTCTCTGCCACTTTTAATCAAGTCTTTTAGCTTTTATCTTTGTTTAAATGATTTCTTTGGGTTAACTAGTGGTAGAATCAACACTTTTACTCCTTTATTTATAATCTGTGTATTCATGTATTCACTCATTAAACATTTATTGAGCACCTACTATGTGCAAGACACTATACTGGGCAGTGAGGACACACGGTGCAGGGAAAACCATGGGGTCAAAGAGACCAGGGACCAATCTCAGTTCTGACTGTTCTGTGACTTTGGGCAAATCAATTCACCTTGCTGAGCTGTATTTACTTATTAGTTACAAACTGGAGAGTAGAAGTGGGGCAAGGACTAACACCTGCTGCATAGTCTTGTTCTGAAGATTAAAGAAAATATATTGAAATCATTGAACTCAGTGCCTGAATCATCATAGGCATTCAAGAAGTGATAGTATTTGTTGTTTTTGCTGTTATTGTTTTTTTGTTAATAGTACGTTATTTCACAGTTTATCATGGGAATATAGACTAATACATAATTTTAATGCAAATGAATGTAACTTGTATCATGGAAGTCCCAGACACTATAAGGCAACCAAGAAGGGAACCTCTCGCTCTGAGTGTGGGGGAAGATGCTCGGTAGGCCTCCTCAAAGAGGTGACATCTTGTTCTCTAAATCAGAAGGCTGTTTAAAGGTACGAAAGGACATCAGGTAGACAGAATAGCAGATGTAAGACGCTGGCAAGAGAGAACACGTGGTCTCAGGACATGTGGGGTAACCTGATGTGTTCAGAAGCAAGGGCTGATGCTGGTCCTCACCCTACGGGCATGCTACAAGCCCCTTAAAGCAGGGGCATGGCATGATCGAATCTGTGGTTTAGAAGATGAGACAAATTAGAAAGGACAGAGGATAGAGGTACAGCCAGGACATCAGGCCAAGCAAGAGCTGATGACGTCCTGAAGTGAAGCGGAGCCAATGTGGTGGTGAGGAGAGACAGACTGAGGGGGGTCAGCGAGCGGGGCTGAATCCCTCTCTGTGGTCGCCATTATTCTCCCCCATGTAGACGCAGGATGTGTCTGCACTTCAGAAGTTAGGCATGGCCGTTAGTCTTGCTTCATCCAATGAAACAGGGAAAAAAATAAATGACGAGTCACTTCTTGGTAGCGGCCTTTAAGAGCCAGCGTGTGAGTTGTCTCATCCCTATTCCTGTCTTGCTGGTGACCACAAAAGCAGATACTGAAATGATACCTCCATCAGCTAAGGTCCTGGTGGGACCACAATCAGCAGAACCTTCCAGTCAATTAAAGCAAACACATAGCATGAGTGAGAAAAAAAAATGTTTGTGGTTTTAAGACGCCGAGGTTTAGGGGTAATTAGTTAGCACAGCTTAAACTAGCCTACCTTGACTAAAACCACATCCCACCAGATTTCATATCAATAATACTACCAGATTTTCCTTTGAGTATCAAACAACATTTCATTTTTAAAAGTTTCATTGTTACTAAGGCTGTGAATATTATTTGGTGTTTATTACTAGTATTTCCTCTTGTGGGAATTATCTAATCCTATCCTTCACCCACTTAGCCCCCTAGGTCTTACTGATGTGCAAATATACTTGTAAGAACTCGGCGTACATTATATGCCCTTTGTCATTTACACAACTGATCTAGCTAATGATATCCATATAAAAATGGCGGTAATCATAGCAGCATTGCTTATGAAAGTCTCACACATGTCAAGCATCCTATAAATCATTTCACACGCTGTTTTTATCCTCATACCGAACCTGTGAAATAAGTACTACTATCCCCACTTTACAAATGAGGAAAACTGACTCACCGAGGTGAGGTGACCTGGGCAGGAGGAGGCAGAGCTGGCATCTGAGCCCAGGCCGTTCTCACAGCAGAGCCTGGGTCCAGATCCCCTCTCCGCGGGGCCTCTGCACGCTCCTTCTCAATCTTGGGAAAAACCTTCATCCAACTTGGGTTTCTCCTCTAGTTTCCTATGTTTTTTCCCTCCTTTCTCAGCTTTTGTTTTGTCACCCTACTACTAAAAGTTCGTTCTCAACACTTAATCACGTTGGTTTCTACCCAAACCACCTACAGACATCAGTGTGCACTGACTTTGTGCAAAGCAGCGGCCATAGAGAATACAGAGAATTTAAGGCAGTGTCTGTCCTTACGCCCCTCAGAATGCAGTTGGCCGGTGAAGAGACATACACACAGGAGGTATGGTTATATCCTGTCAAGTGGGAACCAAAGGGATAGAAGGCGGGTAAAGGTTACAGAATGCTGGAGGAGCTAGGAAGTGAGGCCGCCTTGAGGATGGAGAGGATTTTGATGAACAGAGAAGGTGGAAATATGAGAAAAAGGATTATATGTATGTGAGAGAGGTGAGCGTGGCACGCAGACGATGAATAGACTGGAAGAACGGGTTACTGAATATTAATTGACTGACTTATATATACACACGTATTTATTTATTCACCAAGAAGAACCTTGCTTAATGAAGTACTGAGGAAGGAGGAGTCTGCGCTATGACGGCTTGGCAGATTTCAAATTTTAAAGCATATATTTATATGCTTTAAATTTATATGAACGTTTCTCAGTTCATATTAATAAGGAATTACTGGTTCACACTTTTGTGGTCTGGCTGAAAACACGAGTTCAGGGTCTCGCCAGCAGGAAGATTTGGTGCTGCGTGTCACAGGAAAGTCAGGCCGGTTGTGGCGATGGCATTAGTACCCGGGGAAATGTGGAAAAATACACAACCTGCTGCTTCCCAGACCTGTTCCTGCCATGAGGCCACAGGTGGTTCTGGATGAGCCACTGACCTCCAGGTGAGGCGGTTTCCCAAATGCTTCAGATTACAGACTCTTTCAATGGCCACCTCCAAAGTTAAGCTGTCTGGCTTGATGTCACGTGCCCACGCCAACCTACTGCCGTCGCTCTATGATTAGAAGCTGACAATGGGTGGAGATTTAGGGTGGTTCACAAGCCACCACAGACTGAATCATTTCCATGGCTCACGATGACACAGCACCACAGGCAGCCACCTGGGGCAGATGCAGAGCCCTGAGGAGCACACGGCCCTGGGTAGAGGGCACTGCTCAGCCTAGCAGACAGTCATTTGGGTGGCAATAGGGATGGCATCTCATATGGTCATATGAAAAAAATCAATTCACTAAGGATTACAGCTTTCTGTATCAGTAACAATTTCTCTTCCCAGAATTTTGTGGAGAGGCGGATTTCCTTACAAACCCAGGAAAATGCTTCCCTCGAGTAAATATTATTATATCACCTAGTAGATTCTGATCCCCAAGCCAGTCCCACCAACAGACTCCTTTTGCACAGAAGGTGATCTCGAGGCTGAGGAAAAGGACCTCGCTCCCAAAGTCAGTCGTTTCCTGAAATGCAGCAGTCAGCCCTTAACCCTCCACGCTGCGGGACGGCAACGTGGCCCTGACAGTTTAGAAATCGGACTTGTCCACCCTCCAGAATGCACTCTCAAAGTCCATTTACTGTCTTAGTTATGCTTTACCAATAAAGCATACACTGTTTTGTAGAATGAAGTATACCGTGTACCGGAGTGCAGGGAGGCGAGCCGAGGAACAGGTGGGGAAAAAGAACAGTTTGAGATCAAAATTGGTAACCACTGAATCACAGGATCAGTAGAACATCGGAAGGTGACAAAAGCTGGCTACACTTGGACATTTTAGATTTTCTAGAAATTGAGGTCCATTTCCCGCTCCTGGATACTGGCCCAATTTTCAGTCAACCGTAAGAAACAAGGACCACAGAAATGGATCTGATCCCAAGAAAGTCCTATAAAGTAAATTAGGTTTAAGTAAAGTAGTTTAACTAGAATTATAAGTTAAGGATGACTGGTGGACCAAGAGGGACCCTGGAATCTAGTCTGGACAGGGTGACCTAGTAATGGGGGAAGCCTGGCATGGAGCCGAAGCCCACTTGCCCATCTATATGCTTCAGCACAAGCTTCTTTTGCTTTTTTAAAGACATGGTAGAGCCCTGAAGAATAAACTCAGGCACGATGAACAGGGCAGTAGATTGCTCATACATTTTTGGAAACTAGAACTGATTGCTGAGCCTCCTCCCATCTAAACTGAATCAAGGGAGTCTTGAATGTTTTGGATTCTGAACCTTTTAGGTTTTTCAGCAATTCCTGTGTGAAGGCAGTCTCCAGCGAGAAGCGATGACCTGTGCCCAGGTTAGAGAAAGTGGATGAATTTCGCCAGACTCAGCTTAGTCATCTGGATTCAATACAGGAGGCCTCCAAGATGGTGGCACTTTCCTTTCTGGCTTGATGGTCTCCTGGATAAGTGACCTGCTAGAGCACAGGCAGAGAAGATGGGCTACATCCAAATAAATTAAACCTGGCCACTGGCAAACTAAACGCCAACTACCAAATACACATCCACTCATTAAAAAAACAAAACAAAAACAAAACCTTGCCAGCTGATGGCAGAAGACAGTGAGTCTTCTGTTTATCTGAGACTTCCCCAGTTTTAGCATTGAAAATCCCCCATTTCAGAAAATGTATCAGTCCTGAGAAAATTGGGACATTTGGGTCAGTCTCGTTACAGAGGACAGTATCTCAGATTTAGCAATCCAACCTTTTCACCTTGATAGTTGGGTTTGGCCCATGTCATCAGAAACACGAGCAATTTTAAGACGAAAACGTGACTTCACGAATGCTAACCATCATTCCTCAGTCTTGATAAAAATGATTTTGAGTCTTTCATGGTTTAAGAACTCTCTTACAAAGTAGGTTTCCAGATAAGTGTGCTGCCTGTATCATCAGTACATCAGAACCCCACAGAGCAACTTTGCAATTGTTAATGATTTACCACAAGCATCTAAGGAAATATTTGCACAGTTCTTAAAACGGGTAAAATCAAGTCAATGGAATTTAGACTCTTGGGAATTAGGAGTATATCCTATAAAAAGGACAAAGCTTTAGTGTTCAGACGAGGAGGAAAGGATCTCAATCTGATCTGGAATGTCTCTGTGAGCCAGAGGGAATTAAGAAGAATTTAAGCCCAAGATAATAAAATCCTTTTCAACTTTAACTCGCTATAAATAAGCTGTGTTAGCTTCAAAATTTCTACCTCGGAGGAATATAGCGGTGGCAATTTGACTAGAAGGGAGTGTCTGAGGCTGCACCTGGATGATGCTTTATTTAAGACTGAGAAAACATCAACTGTCCACATCCGAGCCCCTCACCCTCACTTCCCCTTTTGGCACTGCCACTGCAAATAGCCTTATAAAAAAGGAGGCAAGGAAGGAATGGCAGGGGAATAAGAGTATATTTACCAAGTCCTACGCTCTTCAGATCTGGAAAATAACTCCATACAGCGCACTATCAGAGATCTGAATTAGCGCTTTTCTGTTGAGTACTTCTAATGATTGAATACGTCCTTCATACACTGGAACGAAAATAGTGTATCTTGCATATCTATGAAAATACAGTATTTTCACATATCGAATTGGGCTTTTATTTTGGGTACATAAAAAAAGAAGTGAGTACTTATGGTTTGGAAGTAAATATATATGATAGCAATAGAGAGGAAATTAGTATTGAGAGAAAAATCAAAAGTAGTTTTGCTTTGCCTCATCAGAAACCATCAGGAAGCATAGTTGTGTAGAAACCAATAGAAAAAAATGCCTCTATAAAATTTCCATAATGAAAAAGTTTTTTAAAAAATGGTCCTTTTTAAAATACCTCCCAACAATGGAGTCTCAGAGAAGTAGATCCTCAAATGTTCATTAACCAAGACTAATGGGGGACTCCTGACAGAAAACTAGAGCTATATTTTGGATTTTGTTCTTTGGTGAGTGAGAAGAGAAATAGGGAAAACCCCAGAAGATGAGCTCATTACGACCTACGGGTAGGTCGTGGCCTTTCTGCCACTCCTGTAGGCGGAAACGCTCAAAAAGGAGAGGCAACTACTATTTTCGTCTTGGTGTTGGAATGGGGGTGACTCCCAGCCCCAAGTTTCCAGTATTTCTCAAACCCACACAGAACAATAACATCCAGTTCTCACCCACCAACATGTGGTAGTGGTTTCGATCACATTGTTTTCCTTCTTCAGACCCTGTAGCGGGGGGAGCTCCTCGGTGTCTCAGAAAAACACCCCGGCTATTGGTTTCTAGGCTTGTGTATTGGCTGAGGCCTCCATCACGCGCCTCCTGAGTGCCTTCATCTTTAGCTATGCAATGACCCAAACTGACAGACCTGCTGAGTGAAAAGGCAGAGGCCTGGCTTCCCACAGGGGACACGTAAACTATGACAGCAGGCTTCCAGAGCCGGGGCACCTGCTGCCTGCCTTTGTTTTTTAACCGGGATGGCAACTTCAGCTGGGCCCACAGGAAGGGCGGAGGCTGCAAACTGCTCTTTCACATATACCTCGGGTTGCCCTGACTTAATTTAAGACCAAAAACACCAACCAAAGGAATGAACAACAACATCTCTCAGAGGCAGGATAGTGACTTCCCAATGAACAAACTGTCGGGGACAGGTACACCCGATTTCACTGAGTGCCCCTGAGCAGCACTGATTGCATAAGCTGGAGACAGTGTGGTTGCTTTTGCCCAAGCGCACACGGCATTTGCCCAAATGAGAACGCCCCTCACCTGTGCCTGTCTACTGAAAGTAAGACGCAGAATGGCATTATATCGCTAGCCATCCTGTTCCGGCTCGTCAGGAGTGTGGCTCTTGATTTGGGGTACAGTACTCTACTAATGAAGAAGAAAGACACGAATTCCCATACAACAAGGTGGAACGCGCTAAATGGACCCAGAAGCTACAATGCCGGGGAAACACATGGGTAGGAAGATGGAAGAGGGGTGTGTTCTGACTGAGAAGGAGTTGGGGGAAGTCAGGGGGACTTTCTCAGAATAGATGCTAGTTAAATGTTTCTCACAGGATGAGAGACATTTGGGCAGAGAGAAAAAGGAAGGGGTTTGGGAGTAGCCAGGGGCTACCAGCGCAGGGAGCATGCACCTCATGGGCGATGGGGGATGCCATGGCTTATGAGGCTGGACAGGTAGGTTTCACTATATACATAAGGTCTGTACATTTACTATAAGTAAATGACAGGTCAAAAAAGTCCTGAGAAAAACAAAAGCCTTGGGGGATGGGAATAGCTAGAAGAGAGCAGATAAGAAAACCTTTCTCTTTGGGTTTTTGTCCTTACCTCCCAGCCAGGGTTCCCTCCCCCAGCGTCCTTCCTCCAAGAGGACTTCTGCCTCGCTTCCTGACAACGAACTAGTACTAGACTCGAAGGACGTTGGTGCTGTGTGGCGTCACAGGAGAGCAGCCTGTTCATTTGACACAGAAGGAAACCAAGGACCAGAGGGCTGTCATTTGGTCCAGGGTTCCACGGCCGGTTTAGAAGTAGAAGACACAGGTTTGTGTCCTAGTCCCAATTTCAATTCAAAGTTTCTCTAGGACGCTGCTGCCTGAGCAGTTAGGAAATCTGAATGGCTGACAAATTTCTGAAGCTATTAAAAATCAAACGGTAGGAGATAAGGTAGCAGCGTGGGTGAATATCCACGGCATAGTAAATGGGAAACACGACCCCCCTGATTTCAGTGGGTTAAGTACCTGCAGAAAAAAGAACTCACGGGGATGATCACCAAAGTAGTTAATGGTGTCCATCTCTGAGTAGGAGAATTATAGACTGTTTTTGTATTTCACTTTATTTTCCATTCCTAGAAGAAAAATATGCATTAAATCTCCTATTCATTAAAAAATGGAGATTTGTATCATCATCTAGCTTTTCTCATAATTTTGAATTAAGCATTTAGTCTGCTTGTTTTGCTGAAAGCAAACACTTCTTGAGAACAAAAAAAAATATGAATCACTAGGTAAATATTGATCTGTTGCTAAGTGAATAAGAAACATAGCATCCCATCTAAGCAGAGTTTTTCTCCAGACATCAAAAAATTCGTTTCTAATGCATCTTTGGAGAGATTAGCTTAAAAGAGATTTAAAAACTGACTTTGAAAAAAATCCCTCCTCTCTTTTCAATGTTCATGTTTCATCAACTTTATTCTATTCCAAAACAGCAAAAAAAAAAAAAAAAAAAGTTCTGATTCTGCACACAAGTCATAATAATCGGCTGCTTTCGGTCATGAGTAACGCCACCGGCTTGTTAGAAATCAGTTGACTGACCTTTCTAGCCCAGACGATTGTCAGCGAAGGCTGCAGACAGGCTTCCTCTAAGTAAAAAAATCTTCAAAGTTCCAGGAGAAGCACTCTTACCCATAACAGACCTATTTCCTGCCCTCAGCTTCAAACATATGGGAGGCCGTGACAGAAATGCGACACAGAGAAAGAACCTGGAGGACAGTGGCTTCCGACAGAGTGATTAAAATAGAAAGGAGGTCACTAGGGAATTGGAAGGCCATTCTGGGGCCCGTCCTGCTAAGGACTATCATTGAGAGCTGGCCTCTCACTGTGCTCTGCCTCGCTCCTTTCGCCTGCGCCCCGAAAACATCTCCATCCATCTCTCCACAGATAAGACAGAAATCAAGTCTGGAGTCACAAACTTGGGGTCGGTTTCCCTCTCTCCTACTCCCAGTTTCCTCATCCTTAAAATGAGAGGAAAAATAAATCCGACCTCAAAATCGTTAAGGGCATATTTGCCTGCGAGAGATCTACAACAAATACAAAATGCAGTAACGTGGACAAAAGAGTAACGTGAAAACACCTTGGTGATATACTACATGAACGCAGGACACAGGTTTTCCTACAATAAGCATCTAAATAGAAAATAAGAGGTCATTTAAAAGATGGAGGTGACATAGTGTCTCCTTTTTGCCCTTTAATCATTTGTCATGTTCAAGTCTGAGAGTTTGGGTGTTTGGAATTTACCTTCTGAAATAATGTTCCAACATGTTCTAAGACCGCTGGTCCTACCTTCGAAAGGACAGGTCTTGGAAGGAAATAGTTTCCGGGGAACTCGCCCCTTCATACCTACCTTCAAACCATAGTTAAGTAACTGAAGCTGACCTCCACACCTCTCTAACTGGGGTTTCACTAGAAGGGAGCATGGCAACCGGTTAAGGACAGGGGTGGCGAAGTGCCGGGAGGGGGTGGACACAGCCATGGGGCCCAAGAAGACTGACCAGGGACACGTTTCCATACCAGGAAGGTAGGTGAGGGACACCTCAATAGAGGTCACATGGCACCAGGCCAGTACCTTAGACTCATGGAGAAAATGTGCCAAGGAGGGAAAAAAGCAAAGAGAAAGTGTTGGGCTTCAAATCTCTGGGTTATTTCTAAAAGGAAAACAAGAAAAGCCGTAAAAAATTGCCATAATCAGCTTTTCTTTCTTTTCACTTTCAACAATTAGTGTGGAATCAACCCTTACGCTATGTTTTTTTCCGGAACGTAGACAAAGCAGCTTTATTGTGGCTTCCTCTAATTCTTCAGGAACCAACGCTGGTTGCAAATTCACACTCATCTACATGTTAACTTATAAATTTTTTTTAATACCCTGGTTTTCAAAAGCTCTTTAAAAATGAGATGGCTCAGGAACTGGGTCTAGTTGGGTCCCATGCATCTGAAAGCGGGCGCGAACGTTACTTGCCAGTCCAGGTCAGTGAATCATCTAAATTAAGTATTGAAAAATGCTGGACAATTTGAAAAGCATACAATTTCTGGTTCACTCGGAATGAAGGCATTCTCGTTAAGTGGCTTCTCTTGACTAATATCAGTCCATTTTTCAATAAAACAGTTGGAGAGTACCCCACTCATAAACCTGTGCTTTTTTGCTTATTATTTGGAAAAGACTGTTTGTTTGCCCTAACTGGCAACGGAGCATTTGATAGAGGCTAGACTGTTGTCCAAGTTTTCTGCGTCTACCTAAAAATGACTACTGCTTTCTGCCAAGTCCTTGTCACGGATGATGACTCCAGGCAACCAAGATCTGATTCTGTCTCCTACCCTCCAGGATTCAAACGGACTTCTGTGGAGACTGTGGCTATTTTCACAGCCATGTTGCTACTTTACATGGAGGCCCTGAGGACACAATGTGAGAAGGTTCTTCTTTGAACACCGCCCAAGCCAAACAGCTCAGCAGGCGAGCACACAGCAGGTGCGAGGTCTACTCACTCTTTGGTCAGAAGAGGACAGGACTTGAGTAGAAAGCGTGAGAGCCCCGAATCCTGGAAGTAGAGGTCAGGCGGGGCTGTGGGGCTCTTCAGATTCAAACACCGGACGATCACGTACAGCACGGCAGCTACTGCGGCCAGCTTCACCCCATCAAAAACGGCCGGGAGCTCAGAGGTCTCCAGCATGGCATTCATCTTGATCTGGGGAGCAGAGGCACAGGGAGTGAGGAGGGGTGGAGCCTACACACTAGGAGACATCATGATTCAGGTGTGTCCACAGGGCCCACCCAGGTGGACTGCCGTGGGCACCTTACGGACATCACTGAACTGGCAACAACCCAAATCACACACAGTCCTGAGCAATGATAAACTGTGTAGGGTGTTGTTTTATTTAATCGAATGAGCACTTCTAAGATAAGCAAATTGGAAAACACTAAGAATAGGATCCTTTGGAGAGCGAGAGAAAAAAATCCCATCTGAAAGGATGAGGGGGACCTGGAGTCACATGCTGATGTGTTTAACAGGCAGCCTCGAATCTCTCTGCAGATTTAACCTGCAACTGGTGTGCCAGGTGTGTGCCAAGTGTCCAGTTTACAGCCTGGAACAGATATGTGGGTGGGACTGCTATGGCCTGCAGGTGTGGCTGTACTGCCTGCTGGCCCTAACCCTCTGTTTTCAGAGCAGGATGAGATAAAGCTGTGAGATAAAACCACCAGGGCCTGACTCAGCCATCTGCTCCTTGGTGTCAGACCCAGCCCAGGTCACAGGGGTCCTTGCTCTGGGGGGATTTCGGGCAGTGTGAAATGGAGCTCAGTCAATTTTTTTGCCCCCACTAGGCTGAAAGTAACCAAATTCAACGGCTAAGCCAAAATTAAAATCTGGAGTACTGAAAATGCATATGCAATTCTAGCTTTTCTCAAACTCTGCTAATATTTTATCTTTTGAGATTGCTTCGCCTTATATGTGATACACACACGCACACACACACCCCTCCAAACACATACAAGCAAACATCGACGATGACAAAAACAACAAAAATCCAGTCTTTTCCTAGCTGCTCGGCAGAAAAACAGAACATCAGCTGTTACCTTAAAAATCAGGGAAACCACAAGCTAACAAAAAGAAAATGGGAACTCTAACAGCCAAGGTAGCTATGGCAACAGCTTCCCCTGGCTTCAAGTAGCCTCTGCTAAAAACAGTCAGCACGAGAATTCTGGTGGCCAACGGTGTAGATAGAACAGGCAGGATGAAACAATCTCCCCAAAACATGTTTGGGGCATAATAGAATAAACGCTCTTGAGACCCACAGGAAGGCCGAGGGGACTCAGAGACCCTTTTCTAAAGTCAAAGTGACTTTGGCAAATACAGGATGTAAACACACAGCCAACGATCTCTGGCAGGGGCTCCTGACTCAGTAAGGACAGCAAGCAAAGATCGCAGCTCCTTAGCTTGCCTTCCACCACTGGGGCAAGAAAAGGATTTTTAAAAAAATTCATCCTACACAATTTCGAACCCAGGCTAGACCTCCGAATATACTCTCGGCTGCATCCACCTTTGAACTTTTAAGAGCTGACAGTTTCATTAAAACTCGACTTCTGGGGACATGTCATGTCACTCCTGGGGCCATGTTCCCCTTTAAAGACTGGTTATTTATAAACCTCTAAAACAAGGATTCTTAACTCAAGGTCTGTGGGTTCCCTATGGGAGTCTACAGTCCCCTGAAATCATATGTGAAAGTTTACAATTTTCTGGAGAGAAGGTCTGCAGATTTAATCAGCTCTCTAAGGCAGGGGTCCCCAATCCCTGGTACTGGTCCACGGCCCCTTAGGAACCGGGCCGCACAGCAGGAGGTGAGCGGCAGGTGAGCAGGCGAAGTTTCATCTGTATCTGCAGCCGCTCCCCAGAGCTAGCGTCACCGCCTCAGCTCCACCTCAGATCATCAGGCATTAGACTCTCACAGGAGCACTGGTCTCTGGTGCCAAAAAGATTGGACTGCTGCTCTAAGGAGCCTGTGACCTAAAACGTCCATAGTACCACATTCTAAGATGTTCCATGGGTTCAGCCTGTGGCTCTGGACCCTAACCTCTTCAGAGTGGTACCATTTCTGCCAGTCAAGCTAACGACGAACTAGCATCCAAGATGATGAAGCTGCCCAAAACGAGATCTAACAGGAACTCCAAAATTTCTCTGATGTGATGCTGGTGATATGGGAGCAAAACAAGTATTTTTTTCTTGCCCCCTTCGTTGGGAGAACAGAAGAATGCAGCTGGTGGCCGTACCAGTTTCCTTGTTGGTCTAGGATAGACTCATTGAATTAAAAAAATACAAAAGTCCTTCCCCTCCCCACTTCTACTCACTACTGAAGAACAAAAGGGAAGTGAGGAAGAGAAGTAAAAATAAGACTGGGCAACACATACCTATGTCCCTTGTTCCTCTCCACTGAGAATATTAACTGTCCTTGGAGAGCGGCACAGCTGGGCTGGTCAGGTCCAATCTCTTACTCAAAGTAACCTAAAAGCTGAAAAGATGAAATGGTGATGAGAAAGAAGCAATTTAAATGAAATACAAGTACAGTCTCCGTTTCTCTGCATTTCAAAGCTTTAGGGAAAAAGATACTTTCTGTAATTAACGTGTGCCACGCTCTTGGCCATTTGAATGATAAATTTATCATGTAAATGATAAATTCATAGAAAAGGATTATGTGACAAACGAGATGTAGTACATTTTATTTATTGATATTTACACTGATGTTTGTTTACAGCTTGACTCTTACTACAAACTATCTCAGATCACTACAACAAAACACTGACGAGATATGCATAAAGATTCAGAAGTGTGCCAGTCTGCTGATGGCTTCCCCAGAGGAAGTCTCTCCTTCACTGTGACAGAAACCTGAACATGTGCCTTGCTGGCGGGGAGGTGGGACTACAGACTCCGGCCTCACTGGCAGGTAGGCGAGTCCGTGGAACTCATTTCTGGCCACTTTGGGGTGGGGGAGGTGTCTATTTCTGGGGAGGCTTCTTAAAAGGCAGGGAGTTAACTCTTCTGCCATTTTCCCTTCCAGCATCCCTAGGATGCAGACCACTTGGCCGCAACTAGCAGCCATCTTGGGCCATGGAGTGACCTTGAGGTCATTCAAGAAGCCACATTAAGAGGACAGCAGAGTAGAAAGATAGTAGCCTGGGGTCCCTGATGATTTCACAGAGTCACCTTATCAGACCTAGACCGCTTATCTCAGGATTTTTTTTATGTGAGAGAATAGATCTCTGTGTGCGAACCAGTGTTATTTCTAGACTCTTTAGTCTGCAACTTCTAATGACACAGAGGACATACTACACCCAAATCTTTATGGATGCTACAGCTGCTGGGTTATTAGAGCACAGGCAATTTTCCTATTTTTTCCCTTTTCCAAAACTCCTAATGACTAAGATATTTTTGTTATTAGAAGAAAAAAAAAAAGCTTTAAAATAGCAACTCACAAAATCTAAGAAGAAATTAAGAAATTCTGGACAAGGAAAATACCTATGTCAACATACGCAATTCCCTATGTGATTAAGCCTAGAATGGATCGGAGGTTTCTGACTGCTGGGGAAAAAGAAAACCTAATTAGACCGAAATAGAAAGAGAGCTAACATGTATTATGCTCTTTCCCCGGAAAGCATGACAGATACTCAGGAGAAGTAGGGCTCTTCAAGCATGAAAGTATAAACACGCACGCACGCGCACACACACACACACACACACACACACACACCCTATGGAACTTTATATAAGGGGACCTTGAGTGATATGATAGGCAGTGTCCTCCTACAACTTTTTTAAAATAGCAATAGAGAATTAATTTCTCAACCTCTGAAAGATGACAAGGGTTTAAAATTGAATTCAATTCAGTGAAGGCAATCCTATGAGAGGCTTGTAATTACCATGGTCCAAAATATGCAGCCTCGATCCAAGGCTTGAACTTGAAGTTCCAAGGAACGGGGCAATTCTACCACATGTCACTGGAGCCACCGACCTTGAACTTCAGTAGGCTTAAGGGCTGTCATGATGACCTACTGTGTGCCTAGCGCCATGCTAAGCATTCTATAGGGCTGCAGTTAAGTAGAATTCTCATTTTAATTGGGGAGAAAAGAAATTTATGTTAAGGTTTTATATACTTTAAAACGTGGGGACAAAAATAATTAGTCCAGGAAATAATTAACCACAGGGGGACCTATGAAACAACTAGATCTCAAAGTGGGCCTTAGGACTTAGATGTGTAAGTATGAGAGTGAATATGTATGTATGATATAGATATATGTGTGTGATGTATATGTGTATATATGCATTAAACCAAAAACTGGCAATTTCAGAACATAAACTCTTGAAATGAATTTTAACTTTATTTTATGATGTTCTTTCTTTCCAAGTTCAACCTGCCACTAAGTATCAATATTCTGAATTTGTTCTCGACGTAACACACTTAGCATTCACCGTACTATTTTGTATGCCCCTCTCCCTTTTCTAAGCAGGTGAAACCCAGCTAAATGGACATCAGGCAGCCCAGATAGGGAAGTCGCCCAGAATGGCTGCAGGGCCAGGTGTGCAGAAGATGAAAAGGAAGCTTCTCACTCCCCGCCACCGTGTACTTCCCAATACACTGGGTCTTTCCTCAGCTCAGCCCCACACCTCCCCTGCTCCCACCCAGTCATTTTATGAGTGGGATCTAGGTACCGTACGTTCCGCTTAAAATCCCATGTGTGGTCCCTACATTAACAAAGACACCCAAGGTGCTGCCATTCCCAGCGGTAAAGGCAACTTCAGTGTTGCCCCCGATCTCTAAGACAGGCTGGACTGGCGCTCTCAGCAGCCCGAGGGCCTGGGCTTCTCTCTCACAGCTAAGAGCAGCAATTTAAGATGGAGGCACAAATGCAGGAAAAGGCAGGGCCACTGTGCTGGGCAAGGTTCTAGTGTGGGGGTTCTGAGACCTGGGTCCCAGCGACCGCTCTGCTTCTTCCTGCACAGTGACCCTGAACAAGTTACTTAACCTTTCTGGGTCCTAAAGACCTCATCTGTAAAATGAGAGAGTTAGATTAGAAGTAGATGATATCGAAGGTCTCTTTCAGCTCAAAATTTCTGAGATTCTAGGGATAGAATTGCAGTCCTTGGCTAAAGAGCACGGGAAAAACGCCCTGTGAGCTCTGTAACAGAAGATGGCCCTGTTCTCCAGCCTCCTTCCTGGACCATTAAACAACATAGTTCACAAGAACTAACAACCCTCAGGGCCTTTGTTCTTCCTTTAATAAGTTACACAGTGATGTGGCTCCAGCTGTGCCGGTTATGCCACTAATTCCATCGTATTCATTCCACCTCCACGAGTGAGTAATGACTGCAGCCTGGGAATATTAACGTTCCCTGACGATCCGAAACCTACTGTGAAGAAAGAAAGAAAAGCCTGAGCAGACCTCAAACACGGAAACCTCATTAGCTTGTGTAATGGGGTGAATAGTGTCCCCCTAAAATTCATGTCCACCTGGAACCTGTGACTGTTACCTTATTTGAAGGGGGTCGCTGAAGATGTAATCAAGTTAACACAGGGTCATGTTGATTAGAATGGCCCTAGCACCATGACTGGTGTCCTTGTAAGAGGAAGGAAATCGATGTAATCAAGTTAACACAGGGTCATGTTGATTAGGCCCTAGCACCATAACTGGTGTCCTTGTAAGAGGAAGGAAATTTGGACAGAGACACAGACACACAGGAGAAGGGATAGATGGAAGTAGAGACGGGAGCGATGCACGTCCAAGCCGAGGAACCTTTGGAAGCTGGGAGAGAGGCCCTAAGAGACTTTCCCGCAGGGCCCCCGAGAGGATATGTCCAAATTACCTCTTGTGACCCCGCAGTTCCACACGCCTGCCCTTTAGAGACTGAAGAGGTCCTCTGCCACATCCTTTCAAAAGGTCCCTAATTGCTCAGACAAGCTTCAGCCAACAGAGACCACAATAAGCTCAGGGACACCAACACTCCCAGGCTACTTGTTAACTCAATACAAATTGTATTCTGTATGCAAATATTTACTGTCTTGGTTTCTAGGCCTCTGTGATTCAGCTGTTAACAGCATCCTTTCCTCTCTCGTTAACCACAGACGCAGACGCCCTGGGGAGGGGGCGTCTCTCTGCCTTGCAGCCCACAGGACCTGACAAACAAGCTTCAACACTCATGCGGGTCCCATGGCAAATAGCTCTCAAGGAAAACAAAACCAAATCAAGCTCCCAAAGAATTTCTCTCTTCCTCTTCTGGTCTGGGTGAAGATGTGGATTTTGTTGAGCTTCGCTCCTGGAGTGAGAGAGCCCAGTGTCAAATCCTGGCTCCACCAGGTAAGCTTTTTGCCCTTTTTGGCAAGTGGCGTAATGCCGCTGGGCCTCATCTGCACGAACGTGTTCACGCCTCGAGAATATTCTAAAACAATCCCTGGAATACAGTAAGTGCCCCGCTCCCCCTACTATTAGCTAAACCATCAGCATGACTAAACCCTCCTCCATTTTGCCTGGTCGGCTCCCTAATGTAACAGAAATTACAAGATATTCTCTTACCAAACTGACACAGAGGCCTCACCAACAAGGAAATAACTAGCTGATTAACTGCTTGGGCCTCTACCAATAAATTTAAAATTAATCCCCAGACACACATGGAGCCATGATAGACTTAATAAATCACTGAGTAATAAGTGTTCATTATCAAGTCCCGTTAACAGCTCCAAGATGTATTCTTATGTTCGTGCTAAAAAGGTGCTGGCAGTGCCCTCCTCCTGGCACACACGCCCTTTCTCTTCTGCGGAGGGGGTCCCTCCTTTCCTATGGACGGGCTGCCCCCTCATCAACACCTTCCTGCAGGTAAATCCACTGTTGACTGGCCAGGCCCTCCTAGCAAACCTCTTTGATGTCCTGGAATAAAAAACAAAACAAGACAAACAACAACCCAGGCCAGCACAGTAAGCCTCTGGCAGGCTTCCCTGCCCTCGAGGCTGCTCGCAGGATGGCGGTGGGAGGCCACACACAGCACGCTCACGCGTTCCGATCTCTCAGTCTTTTTGGTGGCAACTTAGATAAAAGCAGTCGACTGTAAACGCAGGCAACATGACATCTTTGGGGAGAAGGCAGGGAGGAAAAGGGCCAGTTTCTTCCCACTTTATCTGCCATTTAACTAAAGAAGTCAGAGCTGTTACAGAGAAAAAAATAAAAGCCACTCCACAGGAGGTGAGAAACAGCCCAGAGCAGATTGCTAGGAGGAAGCCCAGCTGTCCCCCTCCGAGATATTTCTTTGTGCTCTGAGTCACTCACTGCCAAGGTGCTAAGACCCTGTCAGAGGCCCTGCCAGAAGGTTCCCAGGTCTGTCCCACTCTCCAGAGGGTGCACACCTGCTGACAACCACCTGCCGACAACTCGGGGCCAATTGGAGCCCCATTCTCCTCTCACAGTGAGTCCCTCTGCATGCAGCTCACAGAACTGCCTCTCGGCGCATCCAGGTTGTTCCAGGCCTGGGTCCTTCTCCCAAGGAGAGTCCTGGTGGATTAGTTTCCGGAGGAAAACTTGGGTTCTGAAATCCCCCCTTTCACTACTACCACCACCTCAAGCCCCAAAATAATGGAGAGCCCTGGCAATGACGGGGCCGACCCTGTTTTCAAAAGATGCCTAGGAAAGTTTATGTATTAATTTTGAACATTAAGAGCTGAGCACCTAGACCTCTTCAGGTCCAAGTAGGGGGTGGCCCTGGGAGGTCGGACTGGGTTATGGTGCTGGGAAGTGCCTGGTGGTGGCGAGACTGAAAGCAACAAGGAAGGAGAAAGCCCTCAGAGATCTAGGCCCACAGCTCTTACAAATCAGGTCCAACAAGCTGCAGAGACTGTCCCAAGTCACACACAGTTTTCTCAAAGAGAAGAGAAGGAGTTTACAGATAATTAAATACAGTTACATTAACGTTCTTAGTTGCGGCCCAAATTAAGACCTTGAAATAGCCTTTTTGTGCAGGTCTGCTCATATGATTACGGTTTAATTTAACCATATTCTTCCACAAAGTCAAAGGCCACACCCTCAACGTGCTGAAATTTCAGAAAACGCCCTACAAGTTTCTAGTGAGAGGCAAGTCACCCGAACGCAAGAAAATGTGAACCTCACCTTTAAATGTCAGCAATGGCTACTAACCCATGAACGTTCACGAAAGAAAGTTACTAAACTAAAAAGAACTGAA
Source organism: Pteropus alecto (assembly GCF_000325575.1). NCBI lineage: Eukaryota > Metazoa > Chordata > Mammalia > Chiroptera > Pteropodidae > Pteropus > Pteropus alecto. Next base: position 2,786,124 of record NW_006430726.1, on the reverse strand, counting down.
GATTGAGTCACTAGTTACGTGGCACACTTAACTGAGCACTTTCACATATGCCCTTACTAAGATACTGAAAGGGAGCTGGCCACCGTCCTTAGCAAACAGCCCTGTTGAAAGAGCATAATCATTTTCTGATAGAGGACAATGGGTAAAGCACTTGGTAAAATCACAAGCAAAACTGTTTTCTCTACCATTCAGAAACCATTTAATTCATGCCTGAGAACAAATCAAAAACCACAAACCAGGTGTCCCCTCTATGGAGATCCTAGAATTTTCTAAGAGGAGGGGCACTTTCATGGAGAGATCTGATAACTCTAACATTGTATTAAAAAACTTATACTGTAGTTAAATTCTGTAGCATCACAAGTAAAATCTCAGTTTACTGGAAGGCAGCAAACTCAAGTGCCTCATTTACCGGAATTGTTGAGAGACAGGTACAAGCGGGAGAAGAGTGTCTGCAGATTTACTGCACAAAAGAAACTTCCAGGTCGTGTCCCGGGAACAGTACGGATCCCGCCCAGTTTTCCGTGTTTGCAAACAAGCTTCCAGAAGGAAGAAACCAGGAGACAGGGGGACAGGGCAAGACTTAGTACCTGGCACAGCCCTGGACTAAAGAACCGCTGACCCACGAAATTCACTAAAGCAAAGACAGTTTCACCCAGAGCTGCCACAGAAAAGGGCTCACAGCTACGTGCAGATAGTGAGAAAATAAAAACAACCAGGAGCCCCCACTCCTGAGCATTCTGGTTTCCCAAGGCCCCTGTGTCAGATTGGCACACGGTACTTGCCTAATATCCACACTTTGGGACCTGTAATGAGCACATTAACATGCGAGGCCTGTTATAACTCTGACATGCGCCTTTTACCACAGCAGCCTTTGAAGTAGATCTGTGAGATTGGACCAACAGGTCAAGTCCCTTCCCACTCCCTCTCCCCAAGGAGAGACACCTCTGTCCACTCGCAGGCTGGGCAGGGCCAAACTCACCCCCCTCTCCCAGCTCTGTGGTTCTGTGATGCCGAATTCAGCCAGCTGTGACAGCAGTAGTGCCCCTCAGGGCTCAGCCCACAAAGCAGGAAAGGTTCTGGACTCCTTGTCCTTCTGAGCTCAACAGAAGATTCTGGGGGCAAGGGTATACATTGTGCACAGCATGCTTCACTTATTTCTGTTTTATAAACACCTGGCATGCTAAGAGTAGAAGCAAGATCTCCTGCCAGTTTGGAGCAGCAGGCTTGGAGATCACATGGATTCCACTGTGACAAGTGCCTAAGTCTTAGAAGACAAACTCCACCAGCTAAATGCAGATAAATAGGAAAGACTGATTCTCGTTCAGAGGGCTAAAACTGGAGGAAAGGGTATTGTGAGATAGTCATCCATTTGGTGAACAAGCCAGCCCCAATACTCTAGGGAGCCCGTACCCAGCCTCTGCCATCAGTCCTGAGGTACATAGAGCCTCGTGATCCCCCCACAACTTTTAGGTCACAACCCAGGTTGAAAGACCCAGAGGTGCTGGATTCTGAAGGTCAGAAGGAAGGGACCCCGCTTGTGTTTCTATGCAACTTGCTTCCCATGGCATCTGGAGCTATTCCTCGCTCTGAGCACGCTGTGCTGTGCAGCTGTGGCCAGGTCACCTGCCCTCTCTGGGGATTTTGAAGCTTACCCTAAGAGCCCATGTGGTATAATTGAACGACACAGACTTTAGAATCAGAGGATCTGGGTTTGAGGGCAGGCTGCATAACAGGTTGCTGAAGGAAAGAAGTTGATGAGTGTATGTAGGTTAAAAAAACACTTTATAAATATAAAATACCCACAGATATCCTCACGATAAGCCTCGTAAAATGCCTTGAGCAATTTAGAGGAAAGTTGCCTTATTAAATATTGTTTTGTCAGAAATGACGGAAATCCTTCTCCATAAATGGGAAAGTGATCCCGTTTCCCCAAACTGATCTACCTGTGTAAGTTGGGAGCACCCACATGTACAAAGCAGTGGTTTGTAAAAGAAGAGGACAGAACCAGAAAGTGTGTCAGTACCACCCAGGGACATGTTTTGCAAAACTACACCCCCTTTCTGGCATTCCAACCCACTCCCCATGGGGACCAAAGGAATCAGCTCCATTCTAAGCTCTGTGGGGCTATGAAATAAGTATAATACATGGCATCCATGAAATAATTAGAAAACACTGCAAACCCATGCATAATTAAGTTCGAAATCCTGAACTACCACCTATAAACACTAAAGGAATTCAAACAAAGGAGGCAGAAAGAAGTGGACAGAGATCGCTGGGGAGCTGCAGGAAGAGATGGAACGAAAAAGAAGGCAAGGAGGGGTGGGCGCAGACACCAGGCTGGGCACACGGGCTGAGCCAAGGCCCAGGAATGCTGGGCAGTCAGCAGACTCGTGGACAGGATGAGAGGGACAGGTCTGGGAGCAGTGGCGATGAGTCATTGTGGAATGAAGCTTCAGGGCTTTACTTACAGGGGCAATCCAGATGTGGCCTTGGCCCTGTATGCTGGGCAGGCACCCTGAGGAACTGACTCACAGCAGTAGACGTGAGTAGGTGTGACCTGCCCCAGGTGCTGTCAGACAAGCATTGCCATTCACCATTTGCACACGAATGCAAGCCCTCCATGGCTTCCAGGTAGTTTTATACAACCAGCTGAACTATCCAGACACCTTCCTTTGGGGGTCCATCTCCTCCAGGCCCTAAAAATCGCACCATCTCCCACCTTTGCATTTTGAAAAAACCTTTTCATAACCAGAAAATTCGCAAGACTCATCTCTACATAAAACGATGACTCACACCCCTTTAATCGCTGTTGGGGATTCTGGTCTATGTCCTTGTAATTCAATCCTCATGTGTAAATTCTGCACAAGTTTAAATTTATGGTCTTGAGCATGCAGTGGGCACTCTGTAAGTATTTACTGATTGAGTCTGTGGGAAAGGCCTAACATATCACCACTCTGATCCCTTGAGCAGAATTTTCTTACGGAGAGATTATTGCATTAGGCTGAGAGGTACAGGCCTTTATAACTGCCATGCCACTGTGGATGGAGAGAGAGCGAACTCAGTATGTCCTGGGCCATCAGCAGCTTCTGGATATTTCAAAAAACATCTCAAAGTTCAGACAATTATCCAACTAAATGAAAGCTTTCCACCTTCTATCACTTGCAGAACCACTGTCCAAGGCCATATTTCTTTTCCCCTTTTCCTTGTTTGTCTAAAGCACATCTTATCTTATCAGGCTCCAAGAGTGATAAATCTATTTCAGAAACTGCTCACAAATAAAGAGGATTCAACGCAAAGAGAGACTGTTTGAGGTAGCAGAAGGAAAGGAAAGGTTCTCAAAGAGAAGGTAGACAGGATCTACCCAATGACTGTCGGCATTCAGATAAATACTGAAATATACTGTTACAGACTCGCGATTTCTGCTACTCACTCCAAAACAGCCAATGCGACAAAATCGTCTATGGTATTTTCCAACTGACATGAGCTTATACAATCCAGAAAATATAAATCTGACTACAACTGATCCTAGGTTAACCTAGATTGAGATGTAGGTGTTACTACAAAATAGGGATCCTTTTTAACATTCAAAGAAAATGGAGAAATGCTTCTTCAAATGTATGTGGTATCTGAAACAGGTTTGTGGAAATAGGTCAGAACAACTGGTGTTAAAAAGATTTCTGCTTCATTGAGATGCTTTCTGTGTCCGGGTAGCGATGCCACTCACGACACGGTGGATAAACTGATCGACTTTGGGGAAGGACAGACCTGGCCCGAATTGCAACCTTACCACTTGCTGGTTGTGTAACTATGGGCAAGTTTCTTAACTTCTTTGCACCCTGGTTTCCTTACCTATAAATGGGGATAATAAGAGCGTCCTGCTATTATAATAAAAATAAACGCAGACACAAGGCTAACTTGGCAGTGGTGTGCTCACCAGAGAAGGCAAAGGCGGGGCCTGCTTAATCCAACAAGGCCAGAGGACCCGAGTCCAGAGCCAAGTGTCTGGGTCTTCGAGCCTGGTTAGTCTAGCTCCCGGACCTGCCTGTGAGCGATCACTACAAATCCAATTTAACCATCTTCTACAGGTGATGAGTGGTCCCTGACCCCCCTCGAGACCATCAGCGTCTCTGTCAGCCACCCGGAGAAAACACTAAGCTTGTGAACCTCGCCTGTGGTTCTGATCTCTGGCTGATGCTAACTAACAAGTCGCTATATCTTTGAAATGACGGAGCAAAACTAAGTGATAATAAAAATTTCTATTTGTATAACTCTACAGTGTACCAAATGCTTGTGATTTAAATATATGACAGCAGTTACTCCACTAAATGCACTGGTGTTGACAGTGAAGACCAAGGACATAATTTACTGTTTACAAAGTACATCCTCAGACATTACCTCATTTGGTTCTCGCCACAATTCTCTGTTATTATTAACGCAAGTGAGGAAATCAAGGCCCAGGAGCCCTCCCTGTGCCAGGCCCCGGGTAAGGCTGTAGGAATACAGACAGGTGAGGCACTATCCATTAGAGGCCCTTCGAAGAGCTGGATGGATCCCGACCGCATCAGTCTCATTGACAGATGCTCCGCAAGGCTTCTCCCATCCAAAGAAGCCTTTAAAAAATTGCCTTCCTCTCATAAGCTCTTGGGTGGCAAAGGCAAAATTTCTCTTGCAATTTCAGCACAACATCCAGCTTTCTGTGTAGAGTTAATAAACAGACTGACGGGTAGTATTATTGATAGCCTGAGGGGAAGGAACTATGTTTTCTAAATTGGGAAAAACGTCCTTGGCTATAATCTACTTGGCATTTTCTATTATCTTTCTATTTAGAAGGGCACGTTTTTCAATGTCGTGGATAAGAGTGAGTGAGGACTTTATTTACATGATCAGAATAGAGAAAGAAATTGCTCTAGGTTATCTGGAATCTGATAAGTTCAGGCCACACAGGGAGCTGTGAGGGGCTGGAAGGACAGCAAGCCCTCGTGGAAAGGGGTATTCACAATAAATTCGGTAAGAGAAGTGTAAAATATCTCGGCTATGCATGGGACACCTCTGGAGGAGGAAGAAATCGGTTAACATTGGTGCCTCTAAGGAACAAAACCAGGTGACAGAATCAGGGGTAGACAGACACATATTTAATGTCTAACCTTTTGTGTCTTTCAAATGTTTTTTTTTTCATCATGCACATGAATTACCTAATTTCTGAAAAAAATTAAAGACATTACAATTTTAAAAATGTAACATACAAACAAAATAGTCTTTATGCAGCAAACCGAACATACTTGTTAATCTGGACAGCTGTGTTCCTGGCACACACCAGATGCTCAGTTTGTTGAACTTAATGGACCTCCCCTTAAAGTCAACAAAAGAAAATCAGAAACCGGGCAAATCCAAGGGTCTCAGTGTTCCAATTCTCTAGTAAGCTCTTCATCTATCTGCTACTTAAGAATTACAAAAGATCAGAGAATGAGTTCTTGTGTAACAAGCCTTGCACCCAACTGGTCCAGATGCACACGCTTCAAGCGAAACAACAGGTCTGTTCACCTATCCACACCAGCCATTTTGTAAACAGAAAACGTTTAATATGAAAACATGATGCCCTGAAACCAAGACAACAAAAAATAAAGGTGCAGATATGAAAACAATCCCACGCTGCAGTAGAAACCAGAATACCGTACGCAGTAGGTCAAAGAGTTCTGCCACGTGGAGTTCCATTATACTGGAAGTCTATCTCTGCTAGAGCTTTTCAAAGAGCCAGGTTTTGGACAAAACATAAGACAAATTTTTCCCCTGTCTTTCACAGGACTAAAGAAATATTATGTGCTCTGGGCAAGGGCAGTGGAGAACCACTACACTCTTTGTGGGCCCTGCCAGAGATTACCAGGAGGAAGGTGTAAGTGAAGAAGTAAGGGCTAACAGTGAGAAGACCTTTCACCAGGACCTTATGAGAAAAGAGAACAAGACAGAGAGAAAGGGACCCATTATCAACACACAAACAATGCAGTTAAAGCAGTTATTCGAAGACGGCTGAGCTCTGGAATGTCCTATACAAAAAAAAAGTCAAAACTCAAAATCAACTCTTACGAAGCTACCAGTCAATAAATAGGGATAATCTTTGGTTCATTCTAGAAAACACAGAGAAGGGAAAACCAAAGATGACTGGATTCCTGCAAGAAAGAAAAAGGTGACAGGTATTTCTCAATTAAAAGGGAACTGGTTGGCGAACGGAGAATAGGTGTGTATCAAAACCGGGAAGGTGATAAAGGAAATGAAGGTGAAGGTAAAAAGGAAAGAAAGAACTTTCCCAGCCGAAACAAGAGGAAAAGACCGTTCCACGGCACTCGCCATCTGGTTTATTTCAATCTCAAAAAAAGAACTGGAAAAATGCAGAAAAACCAGTGAACAAGCTAGATTATCAACAAGAATCAGTCACACACTTGTGTGTCTGCCGGCAAGGCAGGCGCTGCTGGTGCTCACCCTGATCGAATGACTAAGTAACTTGCTTAAATGCATCTGACACACGATCCCTGAACTTCTGAAAAGCACTTATTACAGTGGCTCATGAAATCTTAATCTAAAAATGTTCATCCATTTATAATCAAGCTACATCACACTGACAACTGGGAAGGAGGGCCGAACAGACGGAAGAGATATTCAGAAGGATTCCGCGGAGATTGGTATCATCAGGACTTTATCACTTTGAGGGATTCTCCCCACCCCTTTTAAAGAGAATAGAAGAGATTTGGAATCTAAAAAGAGTGCAATTGTTAGGAGAGGACCAACAGAGAAATGAATTACTTGATTCAATAAAAGAGAAAAATAAATAAGAAATAAAATGCAGTGTGACTTGGAAAACCCCACTGACATGTGTTGCAATAAAATCTGGAATACATTTAATGAATTGCAGGGGAGAAGGCAGAGAATAAAATAAGCTCCTGATAGAAAATATTGGGTAGTAGATATGAAGAAAAACTGTATAAAGGGGTAAGAGAACATCGTATTTAGCAAATCTATAGTGGTGACTGTGTGCCAAGCACTGTTCCAGTGTTTCAGATAGTAAGTCATGTACTCCTCAAAACAACCTTCTACTGTTAAGTACCATTACATTCTCACTATATATGAGCAAACAGAGGTAAGGAGAGGTTAAGTCACTTGTCCGAGGTTATGGCTAGTAAGAAGCGGATTCAAATCCAGGCACTATGATCCAAAGTCTCTGCTCACAATCTCTCTGGACTCCCCTAGAATTTAAACACCAAGAGTAAGATAAGTAAGCTGGGAGTGAAATACAAGTCATATACTCGCTAGATCCAAGGTCAACAGATCATCCCTCAGTCACAGCTGTGTGATGGCCAGTCAGCCCTGTGATCTCCCCAGGCCTTAGCTTCCTCACCTGTGTACTGAGAAGACAGATTAGATGAGCTCTAAGTTGGCTTCCACTCTAACATGCTACAAGTCTACACTCTACATGGACTGGTCTGCTTTCTGGCCAGTTATTCAAAGGTTAATTCGCCCTAAAATGGGCAGCGAGTGGTGTTAAAAGTTCTTTCTCCGCCTCATGACCTTCAAAAGATTACTGTGTCCTATTCAGGCAAACGACAGAGCATAGTCAAGGGGTACTGTACGGTTTCTCTTTTGGACCCTACTTAATGTGGTTGTAACAAAATGGCCCTCGAAAAGCTCTGGGCACAGATCACATTAATTCTGCCACACCTACAGTCTCCTCAGGCTCCTCTCATGAACCTGTCCTTGGGACCTGTGTCAAATCCAGTTAATGGAATACCAGGGAAACTGACAGTTAAAAGAGAGGAACTGGGGGGATTAAGAGAGGCAGTCCAGCAGTTCAAATTAAAGAGTTTCATGATGGCTAAAAAAGCCATACCTTCTTGGTATAGTCCATTCTCTTTGCTAACACCCACTCTGAGAGTGGAGACATCAAAATTCATTACGGGTGAATTCAACACCCACTTCCTAACTAACGTACCCCCAGAAGTATCCTTCTCAAGCTAGGCATTAAAGGTCACCCACTCCTCCCTTGGGAGTCCTTTCTAAGCATCCCTGACAGGTGGCTGTCATCTGGCCTCTGCCTGGACACTTCCAAGGTCGAGGCGCTGACTGCCTCATCTGGCAGGCAGCCACCTGAGATGCTGGACAGCTCTCGTTATGGGGAAAGCCCACGAAGCGCCTAGAACAGTGCCCTGCACGGGGATGAGCTTGGTAAGCGCGCCTCCAAGTGGGTCAAAAGCTGCCTCCCTATAACTTGAACCCATCAGTCCTGGGTGCGCCCCTGGAGCCGTGAAACGCAGAGGCCCTTCGGATATCCGGAGCTGTAATCAGGCCCCCTGGCTCTCTCTTTCCAGGTGCTAATCCGGACCGCCATCACCAAGCTTGGGCCAGCAGAACCTCCTCAGACCCCAGGGTCCCAAGAGTGCACACCGATGGAGGGATGGCCGGCAGAAAGGCCTCAGTCGGGGATGTCCCCAACCTTGGTACCTCAGTACAAAGGGCTTTCAGGAAGGCGTATCCCATCTGCTGCGGTCCCGGGTGCCTCCCTCCACGCCACTTGGAGAGCCGGCCCTTGGGACCCCCGCGGCGCCAGGTGACAGGCCCCGGAGGATCCGGGCGCGCAGGCAGAGGCGCGATGGGCCGAGACACGACGAGAACCGCAGGGCTCAGGGGTTTGGCCCGGTGGATCCGGGGCGCGATCCCGGTGTACCGGAGCTCGCGGGGCCGCGGCTTTACCTCTGCGTGGTTGACTACAGCTTCCCAGCTCGCTCTCCGTCCGGTTCCTGCAGCTCCGCGGCTGCCGGCGGCGTTCATGGAAATGCAGCCGGAACCCCTGGCCAGGGCAGCTCCCGCCGCTACCGGCCCCGCCCAAGCAACTGCCGCCACACCCCTGACGACCGCTCCTTCCACGCCCCTAACCACGGGAACCCGCCCGTTCATTGGGCGGCCCAGCCGCTGCTCTACTAGCTTGCGCTCTCATTGCACCCCCAGAGGATAGCCCATTGGTCGGCAGAGCTGTTCTTCAGAGTGAAGGCGGAGCTCTTAGAGAAGACAATTGGTTACTTTTGACGTCTTTAGCCCGTAGGCCAAGATCCGGAGAGGGCGGGGAAAAGGGAGGAGAGCTAAACCGTGGGCTGTGTTTGGTGTTCACGCGCTCAGGGTGCGGAGAAGCTGACAATTGTGACCTCAACCTGGTTTGGGGGGTTGGGTAAGGTCAGTTGTCGTCTGATAGTGTAAGGAGGGAGGCCTGCTGGTAGCTCAGCTGCGAGATCTGATGGCTCTGGGTCGAACGACTGACTCACCAGTTGCCAAGGACACGAAGTGGAATTTGGGGTCCTGCCCCGGGAGAAAGCGGGGAGGAAAGTGAATGACCAAGCTGCAAGGAGAGACAAGGATGTGGAAGCAGCGGCCT
>NW_006430726.1:2768610-2776414 GCF_000325575.1 Pteropus alecto | reverse complement strand
AAAGAGTGTGCGGAACAGTGTGGACCTCAGCCCACTGCCTTATCAACCCTGAAGACGACCCTCACCGTTGGAGGCAGCCTAGAAGAACGTAGCCTTTGGAGACAGACCTAGAATCATCTCCCTGTCGCCACATACAGGTTGCATGGCCCGGAGCAAGTCACTTTAACATCTGTGCATGCACCCAGATTTCTTCATTTGGCAACTAGGAGTAACAACAGCAGTTGATGACAAAATTAAATAACTCAGTAAACACTAACCGTGCCTGGCACTCAGTAGGCATTCAGTCAAGACCGGTTGCCCATCCACTCACCTCCAACGATCTATGGAAGTGGGCCCAGTTCTAAAATTCTATGAGCATGAAAATGCTTTTGCGATGGCATGTGCTTCACCAAGAATAGAACATTTGGCTGACTTGAAATGCAACCCCTTTCGGGCAGACAGGGCTACTCTCCCAGGGAGCAGTAGGCCTGGAAGAGATGTGAGAAGCGATCTAGCCAGAGAAGGAAAGTGGTATCTGTAGCAATGTTAAATTTTTTTCCAACACATTTCAGAATCATAACAAGGTAAAATGGAGCTTCCTTTATGCCGTTCACCCAGCTGAGTGTCCAATGGTTCAAGTTTCACGGAGTGTGACCAAATAACCCTTTGAAGGCCAATGGGACTGGACCAGAAAACACTGCATAAAATCTGTCAGGGACTCCTGAAGCCCATTCCCCATTCTGAAGGTGTGGAAGTCCTAGAGAACAAACAGAAATAGCCTCTCAATTCTGAATTTAGCTCCAGACCCTTTGGGTCTGCCTTTGAGAGAACCCACACCCATGGTGTTCCAGGGTGAAAGAGGAGAAAGAATCCTTTGCCATTGCTATATTTTTCATTCAGTTGCCATGTTATCTAAGAAAAGTTCACCTCAACATTTATTTATTCTTCTCAATTCCCTTCCATCTTAAGAAAGAAAAACTCACTCTTCGGTAGCAAAGGATTTTTGTAAGTGACCCCCATAATTGACTATTTAAAACAGTTTGGGCTTCTAGAGAGCTTTAGATCTGTTGCCAGTGGGGTGTGTGTGGGGGTGTGTGTGTGTGGGTGTGTGCGTGCATGCGCGTGCACACGCACAAGCACACACACTTGGTTCTGTGCCACTGTTTTCCAGTTATGTCTTTAAATAGTTCTGCTTGGTGGCCATACATGTGTTTGCACGCATGCTAGGAAAAAAGGCCTGGCTCAATACAGGTTTGTTCCTGCTTGTGTTTGCTAGAAGACACTGAGATGTCTTGTTAGGTCCTAAAAGGCACAAAGAGGCTCCTGAGATCTGGGAAGATTTCTCCTTTGTTCAGAGCCACAGAAAGCAGCTGTTAGAAGATTGCAGATGGACTTACTGTTGTACGGACTGATTTTTCCCCCATGTCAGGAACAGAGGTTCAGCCAAGAGTAACAGAAAAGGATGTCCATCCAGTTCAGGAACTCTGAAACCCGATGCCTTCATAGAAGCGGATAAAGCACAGAAGGAGCCCAGACAGAGGAGGAAGAACATGCACGTCTCCTTTGTAGCTCCGGGTGGCTTCAGTAATGATCCATTACCACCTGCAGCACTCAGAACTGCTGTCTTATTTGTCTCTGGTGTCTGTCTCCTCCCATCTGCTTTGGCTCTTGCCATATTCTTTTGAATCATATTATTTCATTGTATAAAGCATTTCTGTGGGAAGCCATTTAGGAGACAGAATGGACTCATTTTTGCCTTCAAGTTTAGTAACCTGTCAAGAATGATGATTTGGTGAGGCTTGGCCTAGGATAACCAGTGATTAGGACGAGGCTATAAAGTACATTTCTGAAAGCAAGAGAGTGCCTTGTTGGAAAGAGAAGGAGGGAGAGGGTGTGCTCCCACTCACATTCTGGAGTCCTAAAGTTCCAGGACTTTACTAAAGTGGAATGGCACTAAACTCGCCTGGGGCCCCTCAGCAGGGTTTCTTAACCCCTGCTAAAGTCCTCGAGGTCCCTTGGGAGATATAAGGCAGCAGTGACCAGAGCAGATAGTGAGCTCTGTTTATTCTCTTCTTGTAAAATCAGTGATTCATTTAGTTTGTCATTTTCATCATTCTGTATCCTTAGGGGACGTTGAAAACAATGGGCTTTGGAGCCTCTGCTGTTGGTTCTTGAATCCTGGCTCCACCCTTCCTAGCCTGGTGACTTTGGGCAAGTACTTCACCTCTCTGTGCCCCACTTTCTTTCATAAACTTTGGATGACAGTGATTGTGCTTCCCTTATGGGGTGCTATAAGGAGCAAATGAATTAAAATACATCGGCTAGTGCCTGGCATACACTTAGCTCTTAATAAATGTTTGCCATAGTTATTCCAGGAGCCCATTTAAGAACTTTTCTCTAAGGCACTATCTTATTTTCTAAGTCCTGTCGTCAGAAGTCATGATCACAGATTCAGAATTCGTTTTCATATAGACTTTCTTTTCTAAAATAGTTTTAGATTCACAGCAAAACTGGGCAGAAACTTCCTATTTATCCAACGCCCCCAACACATGGAGCTTATTTATTTTTGTCTTTTTTTTTTTTTTTTTTTTAAACTAGCAACATCTACCACTTGGTGAGAGAAACTTATCATTGGGATATTCTCACCAAAAGAGGGTTCTGACTACTGAGTTAAGGTTTTTGAAACTAGACCTCATCATCTTAATCGCTGTGAAGGAAATGAGAAAGGACAGGGCTGACAGAATAGTGCTAAAAGCTGCGGCCGGGACATCCATGAAATTCTCCTGAAGGCCCAAGATGGCACAAGCTCTGAGGAATCCAAAATTGTCACTTTATTGCCACACCCAGTGTTGCTTGTGTGTAACTACGCAGTGAGTTCAGAATGCCCCATGGTCAGGCCTCCTGGCCAGCTTCTCACTAATAATAGAGATAAAGTTTGTTTGGAAATTCTAAGTCCCAGCATGCAATAGGATAAACTATGATGAAATTCAAGAGTTCGGCTCCTTTTCTAATTGGAAAAGCTTCCTGCTGGCTGTTTGAAATGGTGATGAATGATAACCTTGTCTATGATTCAGGCTATAACTTCACATGTAGGCTATAAACCTACATGTGAAGTTATCTATAATAAAATCATAGGGTGCTTTTATGCCCACGGCAGTCTTGGTTTATGCCTGTTGCTTTGGCGAATTTTTAATAGTGCCTCCTTTTCACTCTCAAATGGTCTGTTTGGATGATAAATTATGTGGTAATTCTTACACACATAGGATCCAGCACTGCTCATGAAACAACACACACACACAGTTGTTTCAGTCTTAGATACATACAGGGTGTTAGACAGGTGGTTGGCTAAAGATGACTTCTTAGTCACCATGGATTCCTCTTCCTGATGTCATACTTAATTACAGTAATAAAAATCGAGTTCTTCATGCTGTTCACTCAAAAGGAGTCAATAAAACTAGTACATTAAATAAGGGCATCACAACCCATTCTTTCATAATTTCCTGTTATTGAACTATTTTAAAGCCGTTTACATCCCCAGAGATCCTGATATTGTTTTACCATATATGTGAATTAATTAACAAGAGAGTAAGTATTTTTACTGAACAAGACATATGGTACTAGGAATAGGACCATAAAGCAAAAGTCTTGCCCCTATCTAGGACAAAGGCGACATACTTGGAGAGATAATTAGAAGGACTGAGCAGTAAGCAACAGAACATTATCAGTGTGATGAACAATTGTTCGGAGGAGGGAACGATTTCTTCTGAATTAGATGCCTGGAGATTTGAGCTGGTCCTTGAAGGTCCATAGGACTGAAATTGGGGTGGGGGTGGCGTGGCATTACTGGTGGGTGAGGACAGCAAGAACACAGGTCTCTAAGAGAAAGAATAGAAGTTGGTTTGTCTAGAGCAGAGTCCAAGAGGAGAATCGGTTGGAGAGAAGATGAAAAGGTAGATCGGGTCAGTGACAGGGGCCAATTCATGTCTTCATTTGAGTTAATGGCTTCCTCTTAGCTGCCTGAGTGTGTGGATATCCTAGCACAATGTACAGCCGGCTCCAGCATCGCATATCACTTCCATAGTTTTGACTCTGTCTCTTCTCTATCTGTTTAGTACAGTCATGTGCCACTTAATGACAGGAATATATTCTGAGAAATGCATCATTAAGCAATTTCGTCACTGTGCAAACAGCGCAGAGTGCACTCACACGAACCGAGATAGTACAGCTTACCACACAGCTGGGTTGTATAGTATGGCCTTTACTCCTGGGCTATAAGCCTCTACAGCATGTAAGCATATTGAATACTGTAGGTAATTGTAACACTCTGGTAAGTATTTGTGTCTACAAATATATCTAAACATAGAAAAGGTACAGTAAAAATATGGTATAAAAGATATAGTTGTACACCCATGTACGGCACTTAACCATAAATGGAGCTGGCAGGACTGGAAGTTGCTCTGCATGAGATGATGAGTGAGGGGTGAGTGCAGGTGAGGACCCAGGACATTACTGTACATGACTGTAGACTTTATAAACACTGTAGACAAAGGCGACGCTAAATTTAGAAAAACAAGATTAAATCAAGCACAAGAGAAAATGATGCAATCAAGAGATGCAGTAAACACGAGATGTATGAAGCTGCTGCCAGTGTAATACCGCATATGGTTTTAGATGTGTAATCAGAGAAAAATAAATCCGATTTCGAAAGAAAGGAATTCCATATTCTATCAAGAAGCAGCAGTTCCGATTGATGAGAGACTTGACAGTGTCAAATGAGCAAGATTAAAAAAATTAAAAGAAAATTATTCCCCAATAAAAGTGACTCATTCAGTAAGCAGTAGAAACCAGTCAGGGAGATAGGCCAGCTTTAGTTCTCTTCTTTGCCATATCCATGCCCATTTTACCACAGAACATCTTCTGAAACTATTCCTATTCTTGCCAGCGTTGGAACCACCACCCTAGTCCATTCCTTAAGGTCTTTTGTAAAAAATCAATTTATTGACCTCCTCCAGACTTACTCCTAGTGCCCACTGTACCAATACCCAAACAACCCCAGTGTTCCTGAATGCACAGCGGCACAGGGGCCCTTGGCACCTTCCTGCACTTACTGTGATTTTTCTCAAACTTCAGCGAGGCCTCAGGACTCCAGCCATCCCTCCTTTCAGCCCTGGGGTCCAAAAGGCTTCTCTCTTTCCATTTGTGGCTATACCCTCCAGAATTCGTGTCTTAAAAGTGTTCTCAAGCTTTGGTGGTCTCTGCTAGCTCTGCTTGTCCCAGGCCCTCACAGCTGGGTCTACTGTCCCTCAAGCTCACTTGTGCCCCGGTCACTCCTAACTGGTGTAGCTTTGGCCTTACGACCTGTTGGGGCTTAGAATTAAGTCTTGCAAAGACGGCCCTTTCATACATTGCTGGTATGTACAACCTTCCAGAAAAGCCACTTGGCCATATGAAAGAGGGTCCTGAAAATGCTCCTAGTCCTTGAGACTCTGACTTTATAATTCTATTTCCATGACTCTATCCTAAGGAAATAATCTAAACTGATGCAAATGCCTTGAAGGATTTACACAGGAATAGAAATCGCATAATAATTTAAATTAGCAAAACAACAGAAGCAACCTAGATGTCCAAAAGCAGAGGACTGACCAGCAAATTATGACATATGCATAATATGGGCAGTTATACAGTCATTAATATGTTTATGAAGTATTATTGCCATGGAAAAATACTCCTGATCAAAATTATGTATTTGGAATGATTCAAGTGAAATTAAAAAGGCATAGAACAAAAAGAGGAAAAGAAATATGTCAAAATATTAATAATGTCTCTGGTTGGTGAGATTATAGAAATTGTCCCCCATTTGTCTTCATACTTATAGTTTTCAAGAGTTCCACGTGAATAGAACTACTGTCATAATCTGGAAGGAAAAACTCCAAACGCTTCCCATGCAGAGAAAAAAAAAAAAATTAAATTACTCTTGGACTTGGTGTCCTAGTTTGAACTGCTAGGCTCCCAGGTATATCACTGAGTATTTAATTTGTGTTTTGCCTTTTGCTGATGTTGTGTGAGGTTCCCGTTCACGTGGGGGGTGGGGTGATGGGCAGATAAGCCTGCAGGTTTTTGAAAGAGGAAATGACTGAACAAATTCTTTTTTTGGGGAGAGTTGATGTTGAAAAAGCAGGCCCTGGGTGGTTCTCAGGGACGACAAGGAGGGGCAAGGGCTACTATTCAAAGAGAGGCAGCTGCTTGAGCCCAGGCCTCTCTTTAAATGGAAAAGGCTGTGTAAATGCCAGAAAGAGCTGGGAACCAACAGCAAAGGCATCGAGAGCCTGAGCTGGCCCCAACCAAGCTCATGGGGGAAGATGTAATCCCTGGAGGGCTCTAGCTGGCCTGGGCAGTGGACAGTGGGCTGGAATTTTCCTAGTCATGGTCCAGCGGCCCCTGTGTCTGGGAGGAGGCACTGCAGCTCTGCAACAGAGACTCCAGTTTCCCACTTCCACTGAGAGGGGAGTCTGGTGGACTTCCTTTGTGGCAAATTCCTCTCTGATGGCATCTTGCCCTCCTACCTGACTTCTGAGGCTCAGTCGCTGCCCCAGTGTTCACCATCTCTGGGCTGGCATCTGTGACTATTGTGCCATCTTGCATATCACAGGCTAGCCAGTCACACTTTCTCAAGCTCATCCCTACATTAGAGTCAAATTCTCTAACTCCGACGGTTTGAGGTTTTTTCCCTTTAACTACATCAAAACTGTTGTTAGCCCAGCATGGTTACAAGAGATCCAAGCCTTCCCAAGTTGTGATTATGACTGACCAACCATATGAATTTTGGTCAGATTTGTAAGACAGGGAATGGGGACAGGAAGTAATCTGTTAGGGGGTCCTCCCAGGGAAAATAATAGCCAGTTTGGGGGTTCCAGGTGGTCAGGACTGTGCCAGCTTGCTCTAACGACAATGCATACTTTGTTGAGGTTGCTGGTGGTGTCTGGTCTGGGCAAGGAGCGGTACCCCTCTTCCTTAATGCCCTGGCATATGGGCATTGGTGGTGCCGGCCTAGGGGCTCAAATGAGACTGAAGTGGTGTGACCAGGTACAGCAGAGAAGGGAGCCCCACTGAACATGGAAGGGGAGCATGATGGGAGGCGCTGGAAAGGAGAGAAAATTTCCATTTGGCTTTTTGATCTCCTTGCCGTGTCCCCAGAGCCAGCAACTTGGCGGCTATCCGAGTGCCCGATCCCTAGTCTTTCCTCATGAATTTTTCATTTCAGGCAAAGATCCCTTATCTGTCACTGGGGCTGCTTCAGGAGGCTGCTTTCCCATCAGCTAGAGACTGGGCAAATGAAGAGTTGCATTAAGGCAGGAATTAGCCATCCCTTGAGAAAGGAAGGGCACTCTGTGCTCTTGAAAGGACGGCTCCTACCTCTGCCCCTCATTCCTGTGGACTTCTAATGATCCTATGAACATGGGGTTGCTGTTTGTATTGAGATATTGTTGAGGGCTGAGAGAGGAAGGCTTTGGGGTCAGCCACTGTGGTCTTGCCTGCATGGTGAGGTCCCCTTTGACCCCAATCATTGGACACGAGGAGGGTCCACAGCAAAAAAGAAGACCTAGTCCTGGGCGTCCTAGGACTCTGAAGGACAAGGAAGGGGCTGTGAGCTGCAGGGAACAAGCTAGACCTGGTGAGCTAGAGTTTTAACTCATGGTGCCCTGAGTTTATTTTCTTTTTGTTATTCTTCAGCTTTTAGGACCTTCATGTTGGAAAGTTCTGGCATGGCAGCGATCAATGGCCATGGTTGAAGAGGAAGCAATGCCACCCTGTGGCTAGGGTGGAA
>NW_006430726.1:2764440-2768490 GCF_000325575.1 Pteropus alecto | reverse complement strand
CCCAGGGGGCCTGATGCACCAGACAGGCCCTTACCTGATTACACTGCCACAGTTACATGAGTTTCTACTTTTTATTTTCTCCCTGTGCGTGTGTCTGTGTCCAAATCCTCCCTTTTTATAAGGACACCAGCCATCCTGGGTTAGGGATTTGAAGGCATTTACATCAAACAGAACTGTTTGGGCCACTGTGAAATTCTAAGACTAGCCTGCCTCAGCAGACTGGTTACTAATTTAGAACTTATTTCTTCTCTACCTCCTGCAAACTGACTATTCCTTTAATATGTAATTATAAATGTATGTCAGCTGATAGCTTTGTTACTAATACAAATAAAACTAGCCTTATGATTTCCCAAGTTTAATCCCCTTCTAAACCATACCAAATCCCAGACAAAAAGACCTTGGCCTTTGGCAGGCCCAGCCACCCAGAAAGGAGTTAGGCCACAGGTCTTCCTCTCTCTGATCTAGGAAAGAGCTATGAGCAGCCTAGCTGAATACGGTGTGGAGTAAATCTGCTTCCATCCTCTGGCCTGAGAACCTAGCCTCCATTTATGGTACTGTTCCCATGGGAATATGCATTCCAAATTCCAAACAACTGATTTGCACATGAACTTTCCCTCTGAAGGTTAGGGACTGCCGGAATGTGTTCTCCTAGGGCTCAGTCTTCCCAGAACTTCCCATGAGTCCTGTCCCCTGGCCCCCTCCTCACCTCCCACCTCCCCTGAACACACACTCAGCCCTCATATGGCACCTCTCCGTGAGGCCTTGACCAGATCTTCTCCCTCCCTCGCTTGGACCTTTGAATGTTTGGGCCTGGGTGACAGTGTTTACCTTGCTCTGCCTGGGTAATAGAGGACTGTGCATGAGGGTCCTCACCTCTCACAGGATCTTAAGATCCTTGAGGGCTAAATTGTGTTTTCTTTATCTTTTGTACCCTTTCTGTAAGAGTATGAGGCATTTACAAAGCACTTAGTAGGAGCCGAGCTCTGACAATGTTTTCCGGCATTTTTTCTTTTATCCCCCAGGGCTTAGCCTAGGACCTGGCACATGGTAGGTGCTCAGTAGATAATTCTGAAATGGAATGAAAGTCCTCTACTATGCCACTTTCTTGTAGCCTCCTTTCACTCAGTCTTCGGGCCTCTGGAGCGTGCTCTCCCAAGCTCACTGACCCATGGGTGTCACTCAGGCTGCTGCCCTTGCCTCCCTACGGAGCTGAGCTCCCTGGGGAACTGTCATCTGGTGTTTGAGGGAAAGCTTCCTCTTCTCCACCTCCTTTCCTCAGGATTCACAATGTGAGAACAGGTGCACTGGGTGGGAATCTGTCTGCAAACTCAGGTGCACGTGAGGTTTAACTCTGCTTTTCATAAATCTACTACTCTGCTGAACAGGAGTGAACTTAACCTAAGTTTTCATGGAGATGTGTTCCTTATTCCCCCGTCCCCACCTTGGTTGCTCTTCAGTCCCCAAATCTTAGCTGTGCCAAGCCATCTTGTTGGACAAATGTCCACATGGCACTACTGAGATGTCCATAATCCATGACCCCGGCCCCTAGGCCCAGAAACTGCAAATTTCATCTAAACTAGCCCCTCACTAGACACACTCTCCTGCTGTTCTTCCCTGGGGTCAAGTGTATAGCTTCTGGGGTCGGTCAGGGAGCCAGGCCAGGTCTGCACTGTTCCTGGGACCCATGACCTGTCCCTCCTCCCAGGCCCAGCATCCGAGGGGAAGAGATGCCCAGCTCCCTTCACTTTCTCCAAGCCATTTTGTCTCTTCCAGGAAATCCTGTCCACCTCGGGCCTTAGACCAGGCCCTTGGAAATAGTCTAGGAAGGAAACTAGTATTTAGTGGGTGACTTTTTGCTACCCTGCCACAGCCCTGTCCAGAGACAGTGAGCACTACCTTACCTGCACACTGGGTGGGATTAAACTCACAGATGAGCATACCAAAATATTTATCCCAATTTTTAATGGAATATGTACTTCTCAGGTATCTGATATTTTGGCCTGTAAGCCCATGTTCCCTTGACGATAGCTAACACTGTCTTTTGGAGATGTTCACATCCTAGTTTGTACCCCCTGGTAAGTTTAAGGAAAGTGGCTTGGATGAAGCCAGGTGAAGAACTCCAGGCACCACGCAACCACTACTAGCCTCTGTCCTTCCCTCCCTGTTTGTTGCTGGGCCATCGAGCAATGCCTCTGGTCCAGGGCTCATCTCTGAACCCTTAGAAAGAAGTAGTGCTGTAAGGAGGACTCTTCTCCAAGAGACACTACAGGCCCCGGTGGTGGGACAGAGAAGGGAAGAAGTAAGTGTCCAAGGGAAGCTGGCCAGCCCACACCTGTTATCCCCAGCTTCTCACCCTATGAGAGCTACTGGAGTGCCCTGATATTTACCCACCACCATCTGAAACCTGAGCTATCACTCCTGGCTTGTCATACAGAGGCAGTGGGACAGTAATGACTCCCAATCAATGAAAGGAAAAAGCAAGAGAAAGACTTAAAAAGATCTCTGCCAACCGACCCTCCCACTGTGTCTCCGTCTGCTCTACCCCCAGGTGGATGTGCAGTCCCTCGCCCTCCAGCTACCACACACCCACTAGTTCACAATAGCCTCGGTTTTCCTGGGGGGTACTCACTGTGTTCAGGTCTGTTTCTCTGCCTCTAGGGTTTCTCCAGAGTTGAGTTCGAGGACAGGAGTTTGTAGCCCATGCTAGAATGCCATCTTGTGAAGAATCATAAGCGCTTCCATCCCCACTTCTTTCTTTCAAGTCTCTATAAAATAATAGAGGGCGGATTAGATCAAGGTCACATACTCACGTGCCAGCTTGAGTAGGCAGATTATACTAATGAACGAAGCTGGCTAAGGGTGAGGCCACAGCGAGTGATGGAGTCTGGGGTGAACTGGCGTGGGCATGTGCATCCTTTACCTGCTGAGGGCAGTGATGCCCACTGCCAGGCAGGAATGTAGGCCAGTGTCGTTATGAGGCCGGAAAGAGAATAGATGGGAAATTTTCTCATTAAAATGTGAAGGTTGAGTTCAGCTGGGGGTCACTGGTTTGCCACTCCTGGTTTGTTAATCCCTGAAGGTTTTTTCAGGTTTAACAAGTCAGAAGTCTTGAAGTCTAGCGTTTTCCCTTCAGGAGTAACCTGCTAGGGTGAGAACTTTCTCAAAAACAAAAATGAGGCCTGTCTGGTGTGACCTGTTCTTAACGAGCCCACATGGGAGCTCTGTCCAGTCACCAGCCTACAGCTCTTAGAGTCTGCTTGTTCCTCTTTCAGTAGAACAGAACAATATTTGCCCATTTTCAGCCCGGTGGTGCCTCGCCCTTTTCAAAAAATTTCTTAAAGATTACAAACATTGGTGGGGCCTTGGAACTTAACCAGAACAACTTTGGTGGCCTTTAGTATTTTTGTTTTTTAAAAATAAGCCTTACCTCATTCTACGCTTATATTTCCCACACACTCTTCTTATGGTACAATCGTTATTTTTAAAATGTCTGTCTTCTCAAAGGCAAGGGAAGTAAAAGCAAAAATAAATGAGTGAGACTATATCAAACTAAAAAGCTTCTGCTCAGCAAAAGAAATCGTCATCAAGGGATAAAGAGACAACCATCCAAATGGGAAAATATATTTGCAAGCAACACCTCCAATAAGGGCCTAATATACAAAATAGACAAAGAACTCACACGACTCAAAAACAACAAAAAAACAAACGATCCAATCAAAAATGGACAGAGGACCTGAACAGACACTTCCCCCTAGACAACACACAAATGGCCAAATATATGAAAAGATGCTCAACATTGCTAGTTCTTAGGGAAATGAAAATCAAAACCACAATGAGATATTATCTCATACCTGTTAGAATATCTATAATCAACAGAACAAGTAATAACAAATGTTGGAGACGATGTGGAGAAAAAGGAACCCTCATACACTGTTGGTGGGACTGCAAATTGGTACAGCCACTATGGAAAACAGTATGGAGGTTCCTCAAAAAACTAAGAATTGATCTACCATATGATCCAGCAATCCCTCTACTGGGTATTTACTCCAA
>NW_006430726.1:2720554-2763911 GCF_000325575.1 Pteropus alecto | reverse complement strand
TAATAATAATAATAATATTAAAATGTCTTGACTCTAACCTTCAGATCAGGTTTTGATCCTTCCTTCTCATATAGCCCCATCCTTGACTTATATGAAATCGATATGGAATCCCATTATAGTTATGTGATCTTAGGCAAATTACCTAAACTCTCTGCACCTCAGTGTTCCCTTTTACAAAATGGTACAGTTTAACTGGGTAGTGACCAAGATTACTTCTAGAACTAAGTTTTGGGTTAGGGCTTCCTTCGACCGTTGGTTAAAAACTGTGGACCCTCATTCCAGAAAAATGGTTACAAGGCTTCAACTGGTTTACTTTGTTTTGTCAGTCAAGGCTACATTCCCCTTTCTTTTGAGGGACATTTCTCACCTGCTCCAATATCTGGCTCTAGATAGGCTACCGGTAACAGTACCCCATCCCATTCTGCCCAGGAGAGTGGGCATATCAAGTCCTTTTCTGGTTTTTGTTTGTTTGTGTTTCTTCTTTTGAATGGAAGCAGAAGGGAAGATTTCTTTTTTGGTAGAGAGCCAAAGGCAGGGGTTCAGGTCTGCCTGGGACCTTTCTCCTGCTTTGCTGAGAAAGTTCTTCTGTGTAAGCCACAGGAAAGGAGAAGCCTAGAGAATGGGCAGATGGAGGGAAGGGGAGAGAGACTTCTCCTGTTGCTTCACTTCTGGATCCAGCTGCCCCTAAGGCTGGCTCATTCCTACCCTTTCGATGCTTTCCATGAACCAGTCGATATTTTTTTTTTTTGGTTTGTGTGAGTTTGAGCTGACTAGAGGCATTTGCAGCAGAACGAGTCCTGGTTGGTACACAGGCAGGCATGACTTCACCCCACTTTGTGCCACTGACCCTTAGATTTTAATACTGTCCCAGTCCCCATTCTCGTTTCCCTCACATTCTAACTAAGCTCTTTGAAAGCAACTAGAATGCCTTATGCAACTCCTTACACAAGTGCTCAACTGGTTTTAATGGAATTAAACGGAATTTTAGTTATTTTCTCATATGTACTCATGTTCCCACCCCCCATAAGACTATATGTTTTTAGAGGACAAGGACACTGTTTGCTACTCTTTAAAGGTTCCTGAAAAGGGCTCTGCACATAGTAGGAACTCACAAAATGCGGGAGATTTCGATGACCAGACTGACTGCATCATGAGGAGCTCATTGACCTTGTGCACTGTGACATTCTCAAACATGCTATGGATGCTGGCACCACTGAGAGACTGAGTCAGATGATGACAAGGTCACAGGACAAGAGATCCTTCTGCCAGGACTCTGGGGTCCAGCCTGGAAGCTGTCTGTCACTCCCCACAGCACCTCCTCCTCGCTCAGGAATTTCAGCCAGTCCTGGCTAAAGAGGACAACAGCTTCTGAAACTTCCCCAGTGACTGGAACACTGGGCAGTGAGATCCTAAATACTGACAGCAGTGGCTACAGCCATAGTCAGTTTTTAACACAAGGGCCAGAGGATCCTGGCCTGGCTGGTGGGTCCCTCTTCTAAGGCCCTAGGAAACTCCTGAAAATACAGCAAGGGGAGCTGGGCACACACACGACACACAACTATACACACCGAGGACCTTGCCAGCAGACAAATAACATGCTTTATCCTATGTAATTGCGATTTTTTAAAATACATTTTCTTGAGCAACTGCAGAAGTTTCCTTTCATAGACTAGAACCAGAGCTGGGGTGGTTGAGGGGAGGTGAGAAAGCACTGGGTCCAATTAGCCACTAGAGGGTGCTGGGAAGCAAGACCTCTCAAATTTTCCACGGGGCATTTCAAAGGCCAAAAGTGGAACGTCTTTCGCAGATAGTGATCAAGGTACGTGGCCACCGGTGACTGAGTGGGAACAAAGCAGCACCACCCAGTCCTGTGCTTTGGGCATTTCATGGCTTCTGCTACCAGGAATGGCCAGAGAAGCTCCACCTCTGTGGTTAAGATTCAGCAGCCATAAGGATGTCTCTTAGTGTCATTAAAATGCTAAATTGGGCCTCTTTGTCCTAACCAGTTCTCCAGCCCCTAAGAGATCTATATTCCTTCCAGCTCACTCTGGCACTGGGGGCAGGTCCCCTAGACCATCAGGGGGTTAGGTAAGTGTGTGGAGAGAGAAGGCAGCCATTTCTACCTACAACGGGCTGCTTGTCTTATTTGCAGGTAGCAGCAGGAGACCTGCTTTAGGATAGCAGCAACCTCAGTTTTTCCAGGTGAGTGGGTGTCCAGGAAGTGCCCACGGAGATGCTTCCAGGAGAATGAGTCACTTATTGGGAAAATGGCAAAAGAACTTATTTGCCAAGGAACCGAAAATATGTCTTTTTCCACTGCTGCCCTGATGTTGTCACTGGCAAGGCTACTCACTGCAGAAGCCAAGAAAAGGTTGCCTGCCTTTAAAGTCTTTTGAGTAACACATCATGGCCCAGGATGGTAACACATCAAGGGTGCTCCCCTGCACTCAGAAGGGTCAATGGAAATTTTCCCCTTTTTAAATCCTCAACCCCACACCCCTTCAAAAGCAGCAGAACCCACTGTCTTCTCGTTGAAAGAGCAGCTACTGGGTCAAGAAGCATTTAAGTGTTTCGCACATAATAGATAAGGTCTGTGGAATGAATAACCGGTTCATTGAGAAAATGAACGTCTGAGTTAAATCCTAGATTTCCTTCCCTTCTCCCTCAAACTTTTGTTTTCTTTTTCCTTACTTTCTTCCTTTCTCTCTTCTTCCTTCCTTTTCCACATTCCGTAAAATTTACCCTTTGTGTGTGATTCAGTGGCCTTTAATATATTCACAGTTGTCTACAATCACCGCTAATGCCAGAACATTTTCATCACCCTAAAAAGAAACCCTGTACCCATGAGCAGTCAGTCACTCTCCTCTCCTTCTTCCCCTCAGCTCCTGGAAACGACTAATTTACTTTCCGTCTCCAGGGATTTCTTATTCTGCACATTTCATATAAGTGAAATCATATAACCACCCTAAAAAGAAACCCTGTACCCATGAGCAGTCACTCTCCTCTCCTCCTTCCCCTCAGCTCCTGGAAACTACTAATCTACTTTCCGTCTCCAAGGATTTCTCATTCTGCACATTTCATATAAATGAAATCATATAATATGTGGCCTTATGAGGCTGACTTCTTTCATTTAATATAAGGTTTTCAAGGCTCATCTATGTTGTAGCATGTGTTATTTTTATTGCTGCATAGTATTCCATTGTGTAGATAGACCACTTTGCTTATGCATTCAAGCTGATAGTCATTTGGGTTATTTCCACTTTTTGGCTATTGTGAATAATGCCGTTATCAACATTTACGTGCAGGTTTTCGTGTAAACATGTTTTCACTTCTCTGGGGTACGTATGTAGGACTGGATTTGGTCGGTCACACGGCAATTCTAGGCTTTATCTTTTGAGGAATTTCCAGACTGTTTTCCAAAGTGGCTGCACCATTTTAAATTCCTACCAACATTGTATGAGAGTTCCAATTTATCCACATCCTCACTAACACTTTTCAGTGTCTGTCTTTTTGGTGATAGTCATCCTAGTTGGTGTGCAATGGTATATCGTGATTTGCATTTCTCCAGTGGCTCATCATGATTTGCATTTCTCCAGTGGCTGATGATGTTGAACATCTTTTCATGTGCTTATTGGTAATTTGTATACCTTCTTTGAAGAAATATATATTCAAATCCTTTGCTCGTTTTTAAATTGGGTTGTCTTTCTGCTGTTGAGTTCTAAGAGTTCTTTATATTGTAGATATTAGACCTTACTGGACATGTGTTTTTCAAGTATTTTCTCCTGTGGGTTGTCGTTTCACTTTTTGGAGAGTGTCTTGTTCTAAGAATCAAGGTCGAATGGACTCCTGTTTCTTATACTCCATTATTTCTCGAAATGAGCTTGTTTCTGATGACCGGTTGCTTTGGGGTGGAGAACATGGAATTTTGGGGGTGATGTAAAATGTTCCTCATCTTGATAGTTGTATAAATCAGTGTTTGTCAAAACTGACTGAGTTTACTGTTAAGATCTGAGCGTTTTTCTATATGTACATTATTCCTCGGTGAAAAAAATAGCTTGCTTCATTTATGGTCATGACTTTCTTATACAACTCTTTCCTAGAGGTTTTTTTTTTTTTTTAAATGGCCCCACCTTTTTTATAGAGGAGACAAAGATTATACTCCGTCATAAACATTATCTGTTGATTGGAATCTACTTTCTCCCTGAAAGGATTCTTCATGGAATTCCTTGACTTCCTACTCTGGGTCACAAATTTATAGATCTGTGGACAACTGCCATTTTTTTCTTCATTGTGCTCTTCATTTGATCTCATTATGTCTTTTTCCTGAATTCTCATTTCATTTTGCTAGACTATGTCTTTGTTCCCCTCAGCACCTCCAAAAAGGGCACACGGGAAGTCAATGTTCTGAGTCCTTATATATCTGAAAAAAAATTTATTTGTTCTTTTGGGTAGGCATACGATTGTAAGATTAAAACATTCCCTGAGAACTTGGAAGTCACTGTTCTAATATCTTTTACAATCTAATGTGGCTGATGTTCCCCCCCCCCCACACACACCCCCATGTTTCTGACTGCTTCTTTGATCAGGTTTTTATTCAAAATTAGCTGTCTCAAAGTGATTTGACTTTTGTGGAATAAATTACACACACCCCCATGTTTCTCACTGCTTCTTTGATCAGGTTTTTATTCAAAATGAGCTGTCTCAAAGTGATTCGACTTTTGCGGAATAAATTAATTTCAGTTTCTGCCACAGGCTTCTTTTCTTCTGTGGTGGGTTTCTTTTCTGTGGGCTTCTTCTCAGCTGCTGGTTTCTTGGTAGCTGCAGCCTTTTTTCCCACCAAAGTCTTCTTCTGCTTCGTAACACCAACAGTCTTCTTTCCTTTCTTCCCTACCACAGGCCTCTTGCCTGGAATCCCCTTCTTCTCATCTGATTTGGCTTCTAGCGCTGCTGCTGCTTTATCTCCCCAGTGCTTGTGATTCTCGTGAATGGTGTTCTGACGCATGGTCTTTGCATATGGGTTTAGCTTCAGCATGATTCTCAGGTTTTTCAGTGGATTCTTCTTTAGGACTCTGCGATGAATCTTCTTGCATGGTGCTCAGGGGGCTCTCTGGATTTCTGGGATTTTTGAAATTCTGCTAAGGTCAGTACTGAGTGGCTTGTGTATGGGAAGGTTGTAGTTACTCTTGAGAGAGGCAGCTTTATGCCAAGTACCATACAGATCATCTAACTTGCAGAAAGCACTTTCAGTCCAAACGCAGAAATGGCCCGCCCACATGCCCACCAGGAGCAAGTTTCAAATGTTCAGTTTGCTTACATTAAGCAGAGTAATTCCAGAGATATTTCTGAAGGCTTTGATGATGCCGCTGTCCTCATTATAGATGATGCAAGGTCTCCCGCGCTGGATATGACAACGGTTTCTCATTTTGCCCTTGCCAGCTCTCATTCGCTGAGAAGCATACACCTTTTTATACTATTCCAGGCCTTAAGTTTCTTAAGCAAAAGAGCCTCCTTGGTCTTCTTGTAGCCTTCAACTTTACCTTCAACCACCAAAGAAAGTTCAAGAACTTTCTCAATACGGTGACCTTTAGATATGACCAGTGCTGGTAAGGCTGAGGCAGCCAGAGCAGAGCAGATGACATATATCTTCTGTGCTGTGTTCACTCTGCAGTGCCAATGGTGCCAGGTTTTGATTGGTGTAAACATGTCCCCCCCACCACCCCTCACGGCATATATTGCCAAAAGCACCCTGGCCAGATGATGAGTCCCACTGCCTCGAAGAACTCTGGGAATTCGAGCTATAGCTCTGCCAGTCCCCCACGACTCAGCACTGGTTTGATGATCTGCTAATTCACTGACAGCATAGGGGTGTCTATTGTTTTTACGCAAGTTGATGTGAAAAGTTCACAATATCTGGTCACATGGGAGCCTTGAACACAGCTGGCAAAGTGACATTTTTGCCAGACGATTCCCTTTTTTCGGAGTACACCGATATCAGTGGATGAGCACACGCCATGGCGGGGAGAGGAGAAGGCCGTGCTCCTCAGTCGGGTGGCTCCCACAGGAACAGGGCTGATGAGAAGTTTGAGGCTAGTTAGATGTTTATTCTTCCCCAGAAACTTTTAGGACTTTATTCATTACCCTTAGATTGCTGTAATATCATCAGATAGTCTAGGAATTTTGTTTGGGTTTTGTTTTATTCCTTTATTTATCTTCCTTGACACTTGCGCCCTTTCAATCTGAAAATTCTTGCCTTTCTTCAACATATGGATATTTGCTTCTATTATTTCCACCCTCTCTGTCTCCTTCCTTCCTTTCTTCTCTTTCTCTGGAATTTCTAGATGAATTGACCCTCTTATCTCTTATTTTTTTCTTTTTTTGGGACTTCTTTATCTGCTAATCTTTTAAGTGCTGGAATTTCCCCAGCCACCAGCCAGTGCATCTCTTGTCACTGACCACTTCCTCTCTGAATGATCACATCTATTCGTTTGGCTTTACCTCTTTCCTATGTATATTTTGAGGTGCGTCCAAACTACACTGACTTTCTCTGCAGCTCTTATGAGCTTCAGACCCAAATCCCCTTTTAACTGCTCAGCCTGTCCACACAGCTACCTTAAACTCAGCATCTCAAAAACAAAACAAAACAAAACAAAACCATGGCATCTCAACTGTTGTGTGAAAGGCTCAGAACCTGGGAAGAGGGCTCTCCTTCCTGTTTATGATAATCTAGCCAGGATGTCTAGGCCACTCCTCCTTGGGACCCTGAGATTTCCCCTTAGCACAGGCTCAGGGCACTGCCCTCCCTGAGGTTATAGGTTCAGCCTGTCTGGGACATTGACAGTTTGTTTTTTTGGGTGCTTTTTTTTCCCTAATAAACAAAGCAACAGGTCAGCTGGGATGAGCTAGCCACACTGTCTGAAAGCTAAGGAAGCGCTGTGGTTTCAGCTACGGTAAACATCTGGATGTAGAGGGTGAGGTGGGGAGATGCAGTCTGAGAGGAGAATCACGCTCATCATTAGAAGCCACAGGCCCTTGATTTCTCTCACTCGCCTCGTTTGGACAAAAGAATCAGGTTATTAGAATTGCAGAATTTCAGATCAATGACAAAATTATAGAAACATAAAAGGCAATATTTGGAAGGGATTCTAGAGATTATCTGGGTGCCGATGATTCAAAAAAAGAAAGTCCAGATGTGGTAAGAGACCAGCCCAAAGAGCCCCAGGGAAAATCAGGCATGTTGCATCCTGTCACCCCATTGCCCATCGCCTAGAGGGGTCTAGGTGTGTTTACTGCACTGGCAAGAAGAACTGGATGGACTCATCCATGAGCCCCAGTCCAGGATTTCCAGCTGGCAAGGCTCTTGGTGAAAGGTCAAGCAGCAGTTCAAAGGTCTTCAAGATTTGGGATTCCCTTTGTTCAGTGGGTGGTAGGGGAGGAGCAGTGCTAAGTCTCCCCTGGTTTATGGCTCCAGCTTATCTAACTTGTGTCAACTCACCTAAAAGCATTTCTGGATGTCTGTGAATGACCTACATACCAAGCCAGCAAGCCAGGACACATAACTCTTGAGGTCTCGGGTCTGACATTTCTGCTGATAACATGGCAGGAGCATTGATGGCGTGGTCTGGTGGATGTGGGACTCCTCACTCAGATTGCACTTCAGAACGAGGATGCTTATAGGTGTGAAAGAAATTCACAAAATGCCAAATTGAGTAAAATTCAACAGGTTGTGTTAACAGTAACAAAACTGACCTTTATTGAGCCCCCACCACCTGCCAAGCACTCTCCTCATTGCTCTAAACGGGTGAAGGGGAGCAAAATCTGCCACCTCTAAATGTGCCACTTTGGTGTATTGATTATTTTGGATTAAAGTTACTGAGAAACAGCCAGCGCAAGAAGGACAGTGTGAGCTAAGGGTGAGGCAAGGCACTTTTGGGCTTCAGAGGGAAAGAAATCCCTCTTTTATCTCCCTGAAAGCAGGAAATAAATCTCCCATGTTAAGGTACCCTCCCCGTACCAGGTGGGTAAAAGGCATCCTTATCACCAGAGACAAGGAATTCAGGCTGAGGAAACTATTAACAAACCTTGTTACTTCTTCTCTAATTAACTACCCCAAGCCCAAACCCCTCTGTTTTGTAGATTCTTCAACATTGTTTTCTTGTCTAAAAGGTATAAAAGTCTCTTTCTTCGGTCACTTCAGGGAGCCTCCTATCTTTGGAGCTCTCTTGTGTATGAAATTAAATTTGTTTTCTCCTGTTAACTTCTTTTGTGTCAATTTCATTATTAGACCAGCCAAAGAACTGAAAAGAGAAAAGGGAAAATTTTTCCTAACAAAACACTCATGAGGTAGGTACTGCTAGGAAAACACCAAGGCACAGAGAGGGTTTGCAACTTGTCTAAGGTCACACAGCTAGGAAGCAGTAAGAGCTGGAATCTAACTAAACTCAGGCAATCTGGCTCCAGAACTCAGACACTTGGTCTATACGATCTTGCTTCTAGCAGTGATTGTCATTATTGACTGAACACTTATCTTGCGGGGACATTTGGCTAGTGCCTTAGAGCTACCTTATTTCATTTACTCCAGAACAACCCTTTCAGGTATGAGGTAATATTCCCACTTAATGCATGAGGAAACAGACTCAGAGAGATTGAATCCCAGCACTAACTGGTTGTGGGACTGGAATTCCGATATGAGGTTGATTCTCACACCCTTTGTCTCCCATGATCTTAAATGATGATTGTGGAAAGTGATGCCACAGCCAAAGGGTCTCTTACTATTCACTCTACTTGTGTGTTTGAAAGTTGCCTTAAAAAAAAAACAAACCAAAAAACCCAAATAGAAAAAATCCCAACTATGTCCTTAGCTACTGTGCTGTTCCAACTCGACAGGTTGCATGTTTCCTTGATGGATAGGGAAGGGAGAGGTGAAGGTTAGACTTGGGTCAGTAGAATTTCCCAAACTTTCCCAACCATAGAACTCTTTTTGTTTTCTTGGAAGCATTTTATAAGATGAGGATTCTGAGATTTTTCTTTGGAAAGCTGATTTGTCACTGTCTGGCCTCCCAGACAGTTCAGCCATAAGAGAGCTAGCTTCTTGTGGCTTGTCCTAGGGCTGGATATGAGTAAGAAGTCAGGAGTAGTGGGGGAGTAGGATCCCAGGAAGAAGGTGGTCACACCTGGTGGTCCGACCAGGCATGGAGGAAACCTCTCTGAGCAGTGGCCTGGGACATAAAGACAGATAGGTCTTTCCTGGGGTAAGGGGAAGGGTCCATGCAGCATTCAAAGACAGAAGGCAAATGTGCTGAGTCAGGATGGGACTTGAAAATCTCCAAATTTAGCATCATAACTTCTCTTCCTTACATACATTTCCACTTATGAGATACTTCCCCACACAGCAACTCACTTCATCTTTATAACACTCAAGCAAGGTGGGTCACATGGATACCACTCCCCCCATTTTATGGCACTGCCAAAAAATTTTATGTGACTCTTTAAGGTCACACGATCAAGGTCACGCAGGGAGACTAGGATGGGAGTCCAAGGCGTCAGCGCCCTTGCCACTTTGTCACCCAGCACTGCTAGGGTGTTGGTATCTTTACTTTTGGTAGGTCTGTTTGGTGTAGAAAATGTAGGTGCAGCCTTCGGTCACATGAATATGTTCAGAGGGAGCTACACAAGCAGGAGGGGAGGACAAAGGTGGGTGTGAAATGTCCCCAGACAGGAGAGACGAGTTTTTCACGCACGCTCTGGGTTAGGATGGCAAGAGGCTGGATTCATGAGCGATGAGACATGGAAAGTAGAGGAGGGGGCCACAGTCAGGTAGGGACAGAGAAGGGATCTAGGAAGGAGTCTTTAGGGACAGTGCGTACGTCCATCCTACACTGCCTGCAGGCTGAGTGTAAGTTCTGCCCTGGTACGCCCGGAGGCCATCTGATTTCAGGCCCATACCTTGTCCAGGGTCAGCTCGGCAACTTGCCAGGCCAGGAGGCTGAGGCAGGAAGTGCTGCTTCCATATGTGTTCAATGGTGTGTGGCTTTGTTCTTGGAGGAGGATCAAGTTGAAATTCTCCAAAATTCCAAATGGATAGGGCTGGCCTGGGGGAAGCTCAAGTTAAAGGAATGTGAGAGGCTGGGGTCTAGTTGGGAGATGGTGAAGTCTTCAGCTTTCCAGAGAGCAAGAAGCCTCCTCCAGCTTTGGGTACTTCTGCAGTGGCTCAGGATGCCAAAGGCACAGTTATTCCTATGTTCTCTACAGGGGATGTCCTCTCAGGATTTCAAAGCATTTACGGTGTCTCAATAATGATGTTTGCTTTGTAGATGGATCTCTGCTTTTCGGACATCAAGTGACAACATAAAGTCCCTAACAATGGTCATTGAGTCATTTTATAACTAGAATGACCATCCTTTGGTTTATCTGCTCTTCCAAAATTTGGGTTTTTATAAACTGAGTTTCCTGAAATGGTTATATGTATAAAGGAATAAAAGGAGAAAAGCAAGCTCTATTCTCTATGTCTGACTCGATATTTTAGTTCCTGAGAGTGGTAAAAGTTCAGCTGAAGTTAATGTGTAGACATGAACTAGGCATCTAGAAACTAGCACCAACCAAAGCTAATTTAGCCTGGGTTTCCACAGGAAGCTTGGTGCTGAGCTGTTCAGATCAATTATTTATCTGAGTGTTACCAACCCTTTAGTCACACCTTCCTAGCTTTATTCTAATGTTTAGAGATGTTGGTTCCCATTCATAGGCACAGCCTGCACCAAAGCTGTGGGTCACTGCTCACTTCATTCCGCTCCTTGGTCATGCATAGCAACAGTCTCAAAAGGAAGACATGGGATGGGAAGTTAGGAGACCTGGTTTCTGATCCCTATGCTTTTACTAACTAGCCTCGAGGTCTTAAGCACTCTGTGCCTCAGTGTTCCCATCTGCAAAATTGGGATAGTGTTAATTGCCCTACCTACCTCACAGGGTTGTTGTGAGGATAAATCGAGACAATGAATGGAAAGTACTTTGACAAGTAAGTGCTATGCAAATTGTAAGAAATGGAAAAAAATCGTGTTAAAGGCAATGGAATGGACATTGGCAGGAGGGTTAATGGGATTGTACAGCCCTTTCTCTGTGTGGCTTAAACCCAGGTCGCCATTGCTTTATACATTTTCACTTAGCACATATTTGTAATTATGCATGTAACAATGCACAGCCTTATTTTAAAAAAATATCGCTGCTATATACTAATAGGGGCTTCCTGTGTGCTGGATACCATCTTAAGTCATTAAATACAATATCTCATTTAATCTTTACAACCTCCCATTTAGTAGGTATTTTTATTTTATCACCTTTCTTAGGGATGGATCCAGGTTTTTGAGGCCCTGAAACTTAAAAAAAAAAAAAAAATGAGGTAGGGGCTTTTAAAAAAAATTAAATTTCAATTATAAAATTACAAATACAAAATTAAGTACAGAGCCTTGACAGATGAGGAGTCCCAAAGCTTCACTGGCTTCATGGCCTGGTTTGCAGATGCAGAAATTAAATCTCTGAGAGGCTAAGTCATTTGCCCAAGGTAATACAGCTTGTAATTAGTGGAGGGGGAACTTAAAGCCATGTCTGCCCAGCTTATCATACTACCCTTCACTGAGCATGAGAATATACAAAACAGCACTGACTATGGGCCAGCTCTGTTCTAAGCACTTAACATATTTTAAATCATTTAATTCTCATAACAATCCTATGATGTGAGTATTATTTTTACTCTCCACTTTTATATATGAGGACACTGAGGCACAGAGGTTAAATAACTTGCCCAAGGTCACACAGCAGCAAATGAGAACTCTGAGACAGTAAGTGAGTCTTGGTTTTCCAAGACATACAATTTGAATTTGTAGTAAACATAACCTAGAAGGTGCATCCTCAAGACTCCTTCAGTACCCAACGCTCTTAAAAGAAAAATTGAACTCGAACCTCTTGCTTTATAGCTTCCCCAAGATCTTAACCTCAAACCTTAGCCAAATCCTTGGCTCTCAGCCAAACTCTATGGCAACTTTGCCAAGTAATTTAGTACATAGAACCAGGGCTTAAAATTGGATATACTGTACCCAAAAGAGATAGGGTGATGAGTTTATCCTCAGAGCAATCCAGCGAGGTACTGTTATCCTTGTGTTTTGTTTACTTAATTCAAATTCTATTTCTTAATATATAGCAATTGAAAATTTTTACAATTTTAAAGCTCCAAAAAGTACAGTCTTAAGTTTCCCTCTTCCCCTGTTCCTCAGTCACACAATTTCCCTTCTTGGAGGCCACCTGAATAGGCTTTTTTTTTTTTTTAATTGTTGTTTATCCGTCCAGAAACACTTTATTCACACATGAGCAAATGTGTATAAATATTATGTCCCCTGAATGGTGCACACTACACATGCATGCTGCATTTTGCCTTTTTTAAATATGTGACGTCCTCATTATTTTAAATAAGAGAACTCTGAGGTTCTGGGGACTTATGGAGCCTGGATGGTGAATGCAGGTCTCTCAGAATGCAAAGCTTGTGAGGCTTGGACTCCTGGAGGGAGCATCAGCTGGCCTGGGCCTCCTGGATGTGTCTATTCAGGGCCTCTCCTCAATGGGCTCTGGGCAGCTCTGACTGCTACACCTCCTGGTGCCAAGAGAGCTGGGAAAGAACCAACCAATGGTCTGGCCTGGCAGAGGGTTCGAGGACCTAGAGAAAAAAGAGTTTTGTTCTCCACCCGCTGAAGACTGGCAGAAGTTGGCCTCCTGGCCATGCTGCCTTTCTCTTTACTCTCTATAAGAGCAAAAGAGTTTTCTCTTCCTGCCAAGACCTGATGGAAGCTCGGGGGGTCCTGTGGTGGCCCCTCTCAGGGCCCAGCTCCCATGCCTCACTTCCTTTTCACAGCCTGGCTGGCAACGGGCAGCTGCTGTGGTCCCTGCCAAGGCCTTGGGACCTGGCTTCCCTGAGAATGTGCATCTGCTCCCATGTCTAGATCTAACTGTCACGCTGGGAAAGAACTCTCCATGTCCATGTTGCATGCCAACTGGCTTCTGGGACTGGCGTAGGGGTAGGGGGCAGGGAGCGCTGGCCAGCCTGGGCTAATGAGGAAATGTCATTGGTAGAGTGGGAAGGAAGAAGCAAAGTTATTTCTGTTGATCTAATAATGAAATTGATAGGATACAGATTAGATTAACAAGACAAAATGACCAAATTTAACTACATATATACGCATGGGAAACACACATACGTGAGAGGTTCAGACAGAAGGGAAAATGAGGTACATTCGGCATTCTGAGCAAAGGATAAGATAAGACACCTTAGGGCTTCAGAGGGGAGGAAGGTCGTTCACAGAAGGGTAAGCGCAGATGTTTAGTAACTAGAAGTTTGCCCCGCCCTATAGAGAAATCAAAAGTATCTAGTGATAAGCCTTATGGGCAAGATCCCAAATTTAAATTCGTCAAGGGATTGGTAAATTTTCTTGTAAGCACACTGGGTCTCCGTTGCCTTCCGCTCAAAGTAATTCACATGCCGAAGCGGCCCATCTTGGGGAGGCCTGTTATGAACCCCTTTCGTAATTAAATGCGTTTCCTTACAAAAAAACCCTGCATTTGCGGCCTACCTGTCACTTGGTCTTCGTCAGGCTCTCTTCTCAAATACCGCTCAGTCTGAAAGGTCTGCTGGGAGGATGTTGGCAGCATCCCGTGCGCTTGCTTCCCTGGGTGCCTGCTCGCTGCTGAAGGGAGTGCGGGGAGCCCCGGAGCTGCCCACTGCTGACAGCGGTCGCGATTTCTTCTCTAGAGAGCCAGCATCGGAAGCCAGGATTTCCTATTTTTGCCCTCAGGGCTCGGGCTTCCAGGCAAGGCGCCCTGTAGCTAAGTCCCTGAGCAAACAGCAAGTGAAAGCCTTCTCTCCACCTCATCCTCCCAACTGCGAAATGGACAGTCAATAGAAATTAAAAAAAAAAAAATTAGAAAACGGAGAGACACTAGTCATGTGAACTATTTGCGAACCGAGTCACAGACTTCCGTAGAAACCGGAAATGCGCTCGCCGGAGAAATGAGAAGGCCACATTTTGTACAGAAATTTCCCGCCCAGGTTCCATTACGTGTCATGATTGGTCGTTATGGAGCAGTTCTGATTGGTCGGTTTAGGATGAGGCTATAATTGTGCTGTTTTGATTGGATGGAGTAGGTATCAGTCCATTGGTCCAAAGAACAAGCCGGGAACTTCCTGTCTGAGTTAACTCAGCACGAAGAAGTTAACGTAGTGTTGGAAGCCGGAGAGTTCAGAGTTGCCTCTCAATGTACAGAGTAAGCAAGAAGCTTCTGTCCACAGATGGCCGGTAGGCGCTCATTATTTATAAAATTTGGGCCTTGACCGTAGGGGGTCCGTCTCAGCAGATAAATTCCTTCTTGGGGTTCACGTCAAGTGAATCTTCTCAGAGCCCGCAGCGCAATATGGCGATTTGAAGGTGAAGGTGCCCAGATGAAGCAGGGATAGAAGCAGGCTACGACCAGGCCTTCAATAGGAGAAATTTTGCTGGAAGAGCAGAAATAGAGGGGTGTGCTGGGGGTTGAGGGGATGGGGGGGAAAGAGAGAGCTTGGTAATGGCTGGGTTCACACCCTGGGGGAAGTGGGCCCCTAAACCTGGCTTCGGGGAGACAAGGCCCAGGGTATTTTCAGCAATGGGCCTGTCCTTTCAGGGACAGCAAGGAATGGTACCCAGTGTTAAGGATGTCGGGCTTGCATCCTGGTGATTGAGCAGCATGATGTGTGTTAGAACCCACTCCAAGCGGGCAGCCTGTGGCTACCGGCCGGAGATTTCAATAGCAGCAGCAGGGACAATAGGCAGGGTACTTGGAGTGAGCAAGAAAGAGGCTGTCGGTTCTCCAGGGGTAGTCCAGGACAGTAGTTGTGCATGAGTTCTCTGTGTGGCGCTGGAGAAGCCAATAGGGGACTGTCACTAAGGACACAGGATCCAGGTGCTAACTCTGATGGATGAGGGCCTTGGGAGACTCCCTCTCCCCATATTCAACAGGGAGGTCAGGCAACAAGTGGGCCTCTCCTTGCTACTTTAAGGAGGAAGTGAGTTTTCAGAATTCTGCCAAGACCCCAGCATTGAAAAATATTAGAGCTGCAGCAGAAAGGAGAGAGGCATGGAGCGTGAGATGTGCAATTCCAGCTGTTTGTCCTGTCCTTGAGAGCCAATGGTCTTTATTAGAACGTGTCATGGAGCCCTTATCACTGTCTACCTAGTTATCTCTGGTTGAACTTGCTTTTCTGCTGGGCTTTAAGTTCCTTCTCGTCACCTGAATGTCCTTTTGGCATCCAGCACCAAGCATGGCAGATACTAAATGCTCAGCATGGGGATGGAGAATTTAACGAATCATCTGTAACTTTCCAGGATGACTTTGCAAGTGTGGATAAGTAATCTGAATCAATTTGTGGCTTGTAATTTGAGAGTTCTGATTCGGTTTTTGTATCCTTCCCCATCTTACTTCCTTTCCCATCCTAATAGGAAAGAGAGCTTTAAGCATAATAATGTAACAAAGCCAAGTTGAAAGAAGTGATAAGAAAGGTCTGCTTCCCGCTGACTCATCTTGATGAATCTGAAAGACTTGAGCCCCTTAGAGCCCCCATCCCTGCCCACCCTCCTAGGATGAAACTTGAAACAAGACCCCAGGTCTCTTGACTACACAGATGTGGACGAAAAAGGGCCCCATACTATACCTGACAAGCTCAGGAGAGGCCCACGTGGCTGGCATTCCAAACTCAGAGACCAAAAGTAAGCACACAGGATGGTCTGAACATAAAAATTCCTAACGAAAACCAGGTCATGATGAGTAGTCAGATGAGTAGTCACGTCCTTGGCCTGTAGCTTCCTCGACAAAGGTCAATCTTTACCTTAAGTGACCTTGTCTATTGTCTTTTTGTATCTAAGATACATACCCTTGAAGTATCAAAGTGTTTTTTGGACCCCTTGGAGCACAACCCCTGGGTCAGAGCATGAGACCACAGAACCCTTTATTGTTATCTTGTCCCTGAATACCATCTCTATGTGCTGTAAATGGTAACTGTCAACTATCCTGTACCTACAATGTAAAAGAAGTCCGTGTGTCTCCATTTTTTTATCCAGCTGCAGAGATTTCTCTGCTTTGCTTTCTTCTGCCTCCCTAATCTACTGAAACCGGAGGGCAACTGAGTCCAGGACTCCTGCTGCCTGTGCCGCTCAGCCAATTGACTGACATAGGAGTTGGGCTATTTAGAATAAGCATTTATTGTCAGAGCACCAGTGATCTGAGAAGGCAGCAGGTTAACACCTTCGAAAACTGCCTTCCTATTCTCAGTCTGTCTTAGGGTACTTAAGGGACTATCTGGGCATCGTTCCAGGGCCTGCTGTGATGTTTCGGGAGTGGGGGGAGTGGATGTATGTTTGGTCAGTTTCACGGAGCCTTCTGGGCTTCCTTCTGGCTACGTGGTCTTTCTTTGGCGTCAGCAACCCAGGAACAAGCATGGGAGAAGTCTGTACAAATGCTAAGCCATAAAGATTGTCATCAGCTAGCATTAGGAGAGAGTCGCAAGTTTCAGGGCAATTTTCTAAGCTTGAGTCAGATTAGGAACAATCTATTGTCTGATTAAAGACTGGGAAACTGGGGGACAGTGGGGCCGAAACACATCTAAGCTAAGATGTTATCCTTAGTCTAGGGTCCAACCAAAACCTATTGTCCCCATGACTGTAGACCTGAGGTCCATTTAATCTTATGTCCTAAGGTTCCTTGATTAAAGGAGCAGGCATACAGAGGATAAGGGCAGGAGAATGAGGAGAAAAGCAAGTAACAATGCCATTATTTGAATCAGAGGAAAACAAAACTATATTAAAGAAATGAAGTTTCTGTGTGATTCCGAGCTATAGGGTAAGAAGAAGTGAAGCCGGGACACCGTGAGGACCATACTGTGGGGTCCCTAAATCCGGTCCTTCTTCAGTACCATTAATGTAACTGTTCTTACATCTCCTCCTTGAATTCTAATACATAAAATAAGCTGCAAAACTGCCATTCTCCAGAGCATTTTCTTAATCCATTGAAATTTTGTTGCCCAGCTCAAATAAACTAAAAAATTTTCTACATGTTGGGATGTTTCTTCTGTAGACACAGGGCAGCTGCCAGGGTGGCGAGGACAAAAAGGAGAAAGGAATACTAGAGAGAAAAAAGGATGTGAGCCTGGCCCTTGCAGAAAAAGTTATGGTTTTCTCTATCTTCTGAAATTCATGATTTACTAATAATTTTTCCCTGCTAGGTAAGGGGCAGTATCTGTAACACTTTATTGAGTATTATAATGAAGGGAAAGCATGTGGCTAAGATTTCATCTGTGGAAGAAAATGAGAGAAGTAAATGGGGGTGGGGATTTGGGGAGTCAAGGCCCAAGGTCCCTATGGCTTGAAATAGGACATTGAGTGAAGGCAGCTGGCTGATCAGTCCTCTTTGAAAGGGAGGCAGTTCCTAGGTTCAGCAAGAGCTTGAGAACATGGTACTCCTGTAACATTTATAACACTCTTGTGGATAAAGAAAGGATATGGGAACAAAACAAATTTTAGTTCCTTTCAGGTACCTGGCCCTGTGCAAGTCACAACTTCTTTTAACATTAACCTTTTGAGAAACATGGGAATCAGAGGGAAGGAAAGGAACTTGCCCAAGGTCACCCCGGGGCTGGCTTCATGGGTCTGAGACCTGTGCAGTCAGTCTCCTAGGTCCCCTTGCTTATATAAGGGCCTGCGCTTGGTTGAAAGTTTCTCTGTTCTCGTCTTGAAATTTTTAATAATGTTTGAGCAAAGGGCCTTGCATTTTTATTTGCACGGGGCTCCCAAAATAGGAGAGCCAGGTTCAATTCTAGTTTGGCAGCCTCAGAACTACATGGCCTGTTCCTATGCTAATGTTGCTTTAAGGCTAGTAGGCACTCAGGACATCTAAGTTCAGGCCTGCTGCTTCTCCTTCAAGTTTTGGGAGGAACTGGGTAGAGATGAGGGAGAGCACCTTCACAGAGCCTGCAGGTGCAGACACATAGGTTCTGCCTTCCCCCTGCATCTGTCCCCAAGGGAGTGACCCCATTTTCGTGGCCTGAGTGGCTACTGTAGAGCTGAGGATTTTCATATTCATCTGTATGGATCAACTCGCTCCCAGAGCTTTATTTCCAGCTGAATAGATGCCTTACACATCTCAGCTTTACATTCCCGAACACAAAGATCACCGGAAGAACGTCCTCCCCTCCACCCCTAGACTGCAGCAGAGGAGTGGGAGGGACACCCTTGGCTAAGAATGCAATTGCAAGTGGTAATTTCAAAGCTTCAGCTAGGTCTTTGTCTAGCCTAGAGCAGCCTTTAAGGGTCTGGGCTCACCGGGACAGTTTCTTGTTCCTGGCAGGCCTGTGGGGCTGGGAGAAGGGGTAGTAGGAGGTACTAACTCAGTATCTGAGAGGCAGCCTCACAGACCGTAGTGATCTGTCCTCTTTACATGCTAGGCAGTACTTTGAGAATGAATGTATGGCTTTTGGAAATGTGGAGGATTCAGCAATTCTGAGCTGGGTAATTGGGGCAGGGCAGAGGCTTTTCTGTCAGTCACCTTGCTGGTGAGACCTTGGAGGGTTTGAAAACTCCTCTGGCCATAGAACACTACACTGTGTGGCAGAAGCCTTAATCAACATTCTAGATTCTAGAAAGACAAATTGACTCTAGAATCTAAATTCTAGAAAGACATATCTTTGACCCGTGGATGCGCTGGGGAAGGAGTAGGTTCTGGCTGAAGGCTCACATCCCAGGGAATTCCTCTGAGGTTAGTAGACACTTGGAGTATAAAGACAGGAGAGCAAGGCTAGGAACTGGGGCACCCTCAAGAGCCATGTGAGAAGGGTTTAATGTCTTAGGAACAAGAGGTTGGCAGTGCTGGGTAAGGGATTTTGGGGTCCCAGGCCCTGTTGAAAGTAGAGAGTACAATAAGATTGAGTACAGACCACCGTTGGGGAGGAAAAAAACCTTTCCTCTACCTTCTTAGGTTCTGTACCCCGAAGGCCTGTGAATTAAATTTACAAAAGACAGATTAACAACAAAAAAGAGTTTATTTACACACAGGAGTGCTCAGTGGTGAGTAACTCAAGGTAGTAGGGGATTATATGTCTAATTTAGTAGGGAAAAGAGAAGGGGGAAGAAAAAGCTTCTATGTGAAGAACAAATATATTTTTTTAGGAGAACAAAGAGGACATAAGATTTGTGACAATATTTGTACCTATGAAGATGTGAGTGGTTTTTTTCTTCAGGGTCATACAGCTCCTCCAGAGAGGAATTTTATGGTAGGTTTACTCTTGGTTTCTTTACTGGGAGTTGACCCACCCCAAAAAGGAAATCGATGGCAGTCTTCATTTCTTAGAAGTTACTGCTTTTAGTCAGGTAGGGAAGTTCCCAGAGGCTCCTTTCAGCATCTGTTAAATCTCAGATGTCTTCAGTTTAAAATATTTTATATCAACTCTGGGGTTCTGAATGGGGCCTTACACCACATAGCCTGGCAGTGGCTCAATGAGTATTTTCTTTTTTTCTTTCCTTTTTTTTTCTTTTTTTGGTTGACCTAGAACAGCATGAAGAGGGAACTTCATGTGTTGGTGGAAATATTTTTTATCTGGTGTCCATGTGGGGTATATGGATGCATGCACTTGTAAAATGAGTTGAGTCAATGAGTATTTTCGAATGAATGAACGAACATAGTAGGGGATAGGGAGAAAGTCTGTTGTTTGATGTCTCAGTATGTAGCCCAGGGATTGGGGCAGGAGGTAAAGTCCAGATTCCTTTGTCAGCTGAAGAAGTTGCCTCATACAGCCAGACACCCTCTGGGCTCATATTTGGAATCTCGCAAAGGTTGGGCCAACCAACTTGTTCACCTGGCAGCTTTGCAAAAGTTCATCTGACATCTGCTAGGACTTGGAAGTTGAATGCTAAGAGACTTTGAGGCCAGAACTACAAGAGCAATAAGTCAGAAATTTTAAGTCTACAACTCTTTCCGTTGCAAAGGTTGAATTTTTCTTGGAAGAAATGGGAAAATGAATGTCTGAAAGGTCTCCTGGGTCTGCTGGCTTGAAAAGGGGGGCAGTGGGTAGGAGAAGGAAGATAACTACCTCCCAAACAAGTCAGGGATCTTTGAATGGAAAAGGCTTTCAGACCCTTGAAGAGAGCTCTTTGCAGCTAGGAGATGAGAAGAGGGAGGAATTGGAGAGGCTGGGTGTTGGGTGATGGTAGCGGGATCAGCCAGTGACAAACCCTCCTGGTCTGTATTTTACTGATACCTCCTTGGATCCAATTTTCGAGAAAGGACTTGATGTTCTTCCGGAAATGGCCTTGCTCTGGACTCAGGCATGAGAATGGTTGTCCAGATGGCCAGCTGGCCCAGTTAGAAAGGCTTTGAGCAGAGCCCTATAAAAATAGATCTTTCTGAGGTATTTCTTCTACTTCCTTTCTACTCTGCAGACCAAATAACCAACCCAGGTGTGGGAATGTTTCATTTCCACAGCAGATGCAGGTCCTGAGCCAGTGAAGCTACTTCCCTTGATGCCATTATCCTCCTGGGAAGGAAGAAAAGAGACAAACTTTGATTGAAGAAAATAAAGGTGCCTGATTAGCAGCTTGACAGAGGCCATCGGGCAGGTAAGATGTGAAGGTAGGGCTTGATTCCAGGTCCCAGCTGTCAGTCTTTCTGTGTAGCACCCAGCTACCTGTCTCAGAGGCAAACTGGGTGAGAAGACATCTCAGCGTAGCACTCAGCTGTGAATAGGAGACTGTTGGCTGGTTCTGGGTATCCAGCTTCAGGGTTGGAGAAGGGGAAATTAGTTAGGGTGGAGGGAGTCTCCAGAGAAATCAATGAGGACAGTGGTCAACAGAAGTCCCAACTGAAGTAAGAAAAATCACATAAAGGAACTTCAGAATTTGGTCCACCTTTTTGGTTTCAGTGGGAACACACTTCTGCATTTTTGAACTGAAAGCACATTTATTCCCCAGCACTGGTCCCTGGCCCTTGGCCTGTGGCTTATAAACAAAAGCGGGCTGTTTGGTCCCTGGGCAGGGATGTTTGCTCACAGATCATGACGTGTGCTCAAGAGCAGCGGGTTTGGAAAAATGGGTATGCATTTGGAGGATGTGCGTGTGGGGCTGCTGTGCTGCTCTGCTCAAGCTCATGTGCTACCTGCATTCCCCAATGCTGGAAAGCTGAAAAGCTGGGGCTGGACCAGACAACGTCTTTCCTGCTCTCCACATTGATGGAGTTTTTGTCAGTGTTGGCAAACAATTATAAAGCAGCATCTTAGAGGTAATGTTGGCCTCAGGGAGAACTTCTCACTGACCCTCTTATACACTGTCCTCCTGACACATGCCCTTTGTTTGAATTCCTCTAGTCACGGGGAGCCCACCTCCCACAATGGTAGCCCATCCCCCATTTGTGCATAGCTGCAGTCATCGGAGCGCACTTCCCTCTCCTGTATCCAGTCTGCTTTGTTACCACCTCCACCCCCTGGTTCTGGTTCTGTGCAATGGGCACAGTCATTTCATTCATTCCACAAATATTTTAGGGGTGTTTCCTTTGTGCTGGGCACTTCGTTCAGTCCTGGAAATATGGAGCTCACCTGAAGGGGACGAGATAGATAAGAGGCAATTTATTTCAATAAAAATCACCACTGTCCACTTAGTTTCTCAGGCCAGAACCCAGGTGTCATCCTTGATTCTTCTCTTGCCTAACCCCACGTACCCTATCTACGTGCAAGTCTTGTTGGCTCAACTTCCAAAATATTTCTGGTATTTATCCTCTTATTTTCAACTTCACTCCATTTCAAAGGATGCTGCTCGCTATCTTTGTATGCATGTCATTTCATACATGTGAGTTTCTGTAGAATGCATTCCTGTAAGGTGGAATTGCTAGGTCTCATAGTCTCAGCACTTGTCACTCTGACAGGTATTTCCAAGTAGCTCTGGAGAAGCTGAACCAATTTACACTCCCTGCAATGATGCATGCTTGGACCTGTTCCCCACAGCCTCACACTAACAATGTGCTCATAATTTGCTACTTGCCAATCTGATAAGAGAAACATGGTACTCACTGCACTTTAATTTGCATTATTCTTATTATGTATAAGGTTTAACATCTTAAGTCTAAAATTAAAAAAACAAAAAACCAAACAACTCCTGAGCCCTTCCCTGCCCAGTCGATATAGAACTGGGGCCTGGTCTCGGGCCCCAAGCGGGATGCCGGGTGTGGTGGGGCAGGGGGGAGGCGAGGACCCTTGGAACCTCCGCTTTGCTCTGGGCTGCGCGGCCCCGCCCGGAGTCCGCCTCCAGCCGGCCTGGGCGGAGCGTGCGGGCCAGTGGGAGGCGCTGCGCTGCCTGATTTATTCCCGTCTAGGAGGAGTGAGAGTCCTGTAGTCTGCACGGCAGGACCCCGGTCCCGTGCGCGTCTCCCAGCATGCTGGGCCCCCGCCTGCTGGCTGCGCTCTGTGGCGTGCTGCTCTGTGCCTCTGGCCTCTTCGCTGCCTCGGGTGAGTGATCACGCCGCCCTCCGGCCCTCGCCCCTCCTCTCTGCTCGGAAGTTCGCCGCCGCGCCCTCCCTCCACTGCCACTGTTGACAAACTTGGGCAGAGAGCCTAGGCCGGACCCAGGGGCGACTTTTCCCCCCCGCAGCATCCGGGCGGGCAGCGGGGATGCACTCGGCCTCTCCCGCTGTCTCTACGGCCGGGCGTTTTGGCCAGTGAGAGAGACATGAGCCTTGGGCGGTGGCTTGGGACACTGGATGACAGCCTAGCCCTCCCCAGGGAGGTGGCTTTCACATAACAAAGGAATCCGCTATGTAGGGCCTCTCTTTTCCCATCTGTAAAATGAAGCCATTGAATTGTCTCACACGCCTACCCCCTGCAAGTTTCTAGGACTCTCGTATTGATGTCTTCTCCAGCCAACTTTCCCCGGCAACTCCCTCGGAAGCCCTGGCAGCTTGTCAGATCATGGACATTTCCACTCACTCTCCTGAGTGTCTGCAGATCCCGGAGGGAGGGCTGGGGAGTGGGTTGGATGGACTGGCTCTGGGTAGGTTCCTGGAGTGGGCAAGGAGCC
Source organism: Pteropus alecto (assembly GCF_000325575.1). Lineage (NCBI taxonomy): Eukaryota > Metazoa > Chordata > Mammalia > Chiroptera > Pteropodidae > Pteropus > Pteropus alecto. The sequence goes on along the minus strand of NW_006430726.1, from coordinate 2,740,797 downwards.
TGGGCCTGCGCTTTGAAAACGGCTGCCTCCAGTGATGGCAGCTCCTGGCTCCTTCCTGGGGCCTTGGCATGCTGCTGTATCTTCCTTGGTCCTCCCACCACCCCCTTCCCGGGGCCAGGAGGGCTCCCACCAACAGTAGGGCCTCTAGCAGGTGGTTTTTGGGGATGCCCTATCCCCTTCACATGGGACCAGCAGGCCCTATAGGTTTGGGGAAAAGGTACCCGTTGGAGGGGGGATGGCAAGTACTCTTCAGGCATCCCCTCCATCACTTTCTCATAGAAATAGTATTCACGGAAGCAAGAGAGGAGCATGGATCACATCTGAGACCTGGCTCTGCCATCTGTGGCGGTCTGACCGCAGGCCTGCAGCCGAAGCCTTAAGGGCACCCCAAGCTCCCATGCACTTGGGAGCTGGTGGCTTTCTCCAGCAACCCTGAAAGATGGCTGGGTCTTGTCCCTTCCTACTCCTCTCAGTTCCTACAACCTGAGCCTTGGCAAAATGTCCCTGGGGAAATCTGAAAGGGCAGGATCCTGAAATCCCAAAGGTGGTTTAGTAGGGACGTGATCAGGCCTTTCTCCGAAAGGGAAAGTGCCGAGCTGCCACGCAGGCGCAGGTGAGTCAGTCTAAGGCCCTCCAGGTAGGGAACACCTTTTACTTTTCCTTTTTTTCACTGGACCCAGGGCAAGGGAATGATTAGGAAGGGGAGGAAGAGGGGTTAGATCTTGTTGGGACAGGAGCCCAGGACTCTGGCCATTCCCAAGCCTCTGTCTGTGGCCCTGCCTGCCGCCTGCCAGGTCAGGGGAGGGGATTAACCTGCTATTTAAAGCGAGTGACTAATAGCTCCTTGGGAGCCGCCAAAGCTCTGGAGGCAGCTCCTGAGGCCTGCCTGAGTGGAGCTCTGAGGGCTCCATCGCTCATCCACAGTGTTTCCTTCTCTGGAGCCCAGGCCCAGCTCTCTGGGGCTTTGAGATTTCAGGAGGGCCCTCCAGCCTGGCATGGCATGACTCTGCAGGGAGGAAAAAAGATTTCTCTCATCCTACCCCAAATGGTAGCTCAGCTTTGGGTATGGCATCTGAGGCGGCCCTCTTGGATGCTTAGGTCAGAAGACCCTCCTGCAGGCCTGGTTGACCCCATTTACCAGGGCCAAGGGACTGCAGACAGGCTAATAGTGCACATCTGTCACCCAGGTACCCAACCAGAAGCTGTGATTTCTTTTACAGCCCTCCTCCCCCTTCTGTAGTCCTTGTCCAGTGTTTCTCAAATTCGCCTTCCCCCCTCACTTCCTCACCTGACTTTCCTTCTCAGCAGGGTCCCTGTGACAGCCTCCCTGATACTCTCCTGGTCTCCTCCCCCTCCCGCCACCTCCTGTCACATTTCTGTCTAGCAGCCAGAGGGATCTTTGTGTAGCTACAAAACACCTCCCCACCTTAGGTGAACTCTTCGCATCTCTGCAGGTGACATCTTCCTTCTCGGAATTGGAAATGGGTTCCCCATTTTCACCTCATGTTTAAGAATCTCTGATTTGTTTTTTCCTGGTAGACCATGGTGGGGAGGCTGAAGGAAGGTTACAGACCCCTGGTCTGCAGGATGAAGAGTCTAAACTTGTCCTTCTCAAGTCCCTCCCAGTCTGACCCCAACCTACCTGTTCAGCTATGTCTTACTGTTCTCCACCATACTTGCTCTTTGTGCTTCTGCTTTTCTTTAGAATGTTCTTTCCTCATTCCCCAGCCTGGCACATACTCTCACACTGTTTTTTAGACTAGCTTACATGTCCCTCCTCTGTGAAACTGTCATCTCCTAGGTAGAAACCACACCTCCAGTGGCCCCTCAGTCGCACCTGTTCACTTCTGTTGACTTGTCCGCCTCTTTTCCATGGCTTCTTGAGGCCCAGATTGTACCTGATTTTTCTGCGTTGGGAGCCCAGCACGTATGTGGTCATTGCTCCCTACCCCAAAATATTTACTGAGTAAACGACTTGTTTCTAAGTCAGAGCTGCCACTGCAGGTGACTTCTGTGACTCCAGCCAGTGCATGAATGGAGGGACTTGCTTATTGGGCCAGGACGGAATCCCCTTCTCCTGCCTCTGCCCCGAAGGCTTCACGGGCATCATTTGCAATGAGACTGAGAAAGGTACGCTGCTGCTCCACACCTAGGTCACAGTTGCAGCCCTGGCTGCTGGGCTGAGCTCTTTCGTTCAGAAGTGGGCAGTGTCCCCAGCACCTCTCTTGTCATCAGCCAGCATTTCCCTGGAAACTCCTAGGCCACTTGGAAAGCTGCTGCTTCCTTTATTTGGGCTGATTCACCTACACACGACCCTCTTTGGTGCCAGGCTGGCCCAGAGTCTATCAGGCAGAGTCGAGGATGGAGGGAGGGGATTGTAGGGTAAGGCAGGCAATGGGCTGAGTGTTGGCAGAGGTTCTTTTCGGACTAGGTCCAACTGCTGCTGCCTGTCTCTGCCCCTAGCTCCTTCCTGATCACCTGCCCATCTCACCTGACTTCCCTTCCCCAGGTCCCTGTTTCCCAAACCCCTGCCACAACGATGCTGAGTGCCTGGTGTTGGATGAGTTAAAACGCGGGGATAATTTCATCCAGTACGTCTGCAAGTGCCCTCATGGCTACGCAGGCTACCACTGTGAGACCGGTAAGTATCTGGGGCGGACCCTGAGCCACAACCCTGGGCCATGTCTGGCCTTATTCTCTGTGTCAGGGCCTCCCTGGAGTCCATGGAGGATGGGACAGCCTCAGATTGGGCATGTGGTGGTGGGGGTTGTCCTGTTGTCCTTCCCCAGGCTCCTTCCTGCCCAGCCCTCTCTCCTGGGACTGTAGGCCAGGCCTGATGTCACTGTAGAGGAGCAAGGGGTGTTGGTTGCCCTTGAGGTCATGAGAATGCTATTTCTTGGGTCACTATGAACCAGACACACAGCATTAGGGTTAAGTCTCGGATTTTTCTACCAAGAGAGGAAAACAAACATTCTTCATCTTTAAGGGCCTGGGAGGTCAGTCAGTAAGGCTGAGGCCTCAGGATCTGACAGCTCCCAGGCCCATGTTTGATATGTGGCCTCATCACAGAGGTCAGTGAGGAGGGAGAGGCATGGGCAGACTGGACCATCCCCTCACAGTCAGGTGGTCAGAGGCCCTGCATGTGCAGAAGGGCTGACCTGCCTGGCCTGCTTGGTTATCCACTCAGCCACAGAATGGCCCTGGGTGGGTGCCCAGACAACACTGCCATCAGTGGCTTTGCACACCATCCTCCCTCCCTGTCCAGCTGGAGTGCCTGTCACCAAACTAGGACTCTTCTGGAAATCCTACATCTAGGCTCAGGAGTGGATGAAGCTGGTAGGGGTTGGGGAGGCAGATTTCTGCAGTCCCATCGGTCTGGTACTGAGAATCTCTAGCAGAGGGCAGATGATTCTTCAGGCAGATGTGGGGGTGCTCTCTTAGGTTTGCTGACTACAGAAGGAGGAGGGAGGCTCGGCCATCTGAGTGGGAGCTGGGGCCCTGGGAGAGAATAGGTGAAGTGATGCCCTTCACCTCACAGGAGGCAGCATGGAGGGCCTGTGCCTTGGGCCCTGGGATGAAGCCAGTGCGTTTGAAATGCTAGATGGAGGAATGTGGATGTGTGTGGTCGGAGGTCGCCAAGGCAGACAGAGTCCTGGGTGGGGCCAGGTGGGCCCACTAATTACTATGCTGGGAGGCGAGGTAACCCTGGGTGTGCCTGAGTTGGAATTACCCACCCATTCTTCTCTGATTCTGGCCTGGGGTCTGCCACAGGCTGATGGCATCTGGGGCAGAGGCAAGAAGCTACTTGGAGTTGGGGCAGCCCTCCCAGAAGGACCTTTGCAGCCCCTCTTTGCTTGTTATGTGCTGTTTCCTGGGAGCCCACAAGGACCGCACAGGCTCAAAGAATGCACGTCTGAGCCCCTTGGGGTGCAAACATGTGGGTTATGAAGACAGTCCAGACTTGGGTTCAGATCTCTGTGCAGTCACTGGCTGGCTCTGATTTGGGGCATATGAGCTTATGTTGTACCTCACTCTCCCTTCGCGAGTGTCCTAGCTTGGCTCAGCATGAGCCTGGGGTGTTATTATAGGGTGGTCTGACCCTGGGTTCTCTGCTTGGGAGCAAGGAGAATGGCTCAGCCCCCATGACCACATCTCCAGGATATTGGTGAAGGTGACGGGGCCTTGGCCAGGGACAACTTTGCAGATGGCTGGGTCAGACCAGAAGTTGGAAAGGGCAGAGGGTATGAGAGAAAACGGAATGGCTTTCATACCCCACCCAGAAAACTCCTGCCATACAAGATTCTAGAAAACTTTACGTAGATTTGCTTATTGCTTTAGGGGCAGTACACTGCCATCTGAGGTCCCCCTTCTCCCAGAGCCATCCTGGGGATGCCAGGGGCTGGGCCGGATGTGGTTGTTGTGATGGGACCACATAACTCAGCCTGGAGGGAGATTCCAGCCACCAGCTCCAGTAGCGCCATGAGTGCAGGAATGGGTCCCAGCCCCCCATGACTGTTCCTGGCCACTCTCTTCCTCATCATGCACCTTTTCTTGGAACCTCCTCTTGGGCTCTCATTGTCCCTTTGTGATCTCTGCCCTGGGTCCTCGGCAGAGACCCTCCTGACTGCCGTCTTCCTCCCCGCAGTGTGCAGCATGCCTCTGGGCATGGAGACGGGTGCCATTGCCGACTCGCAGATCTCTGCCTCATCCTTGCAGTTGGGCTTCATGGGTTTGCAGCGCTGGGGCCCAGAGCTGGCCCGCCTGCGCCGCACGGGCCTTGTCAATGCCTGGACAGCCAGCAATTACGATAGGACACCCTGGATCCAGGTGTGGAAGGGGTGGCATGGCCTTGGGGTGGGTGGCATGACGGGAGGGGAGAAGGTGAGACGAGTATGCCTGCATCTGGAGATCACCCCAGGAAGGGTGCATAATGGAGGTCTAAGTAGCAAGGTAGCAGGTTCCCATGGGTGAAGTATCTATCAGTGGAGGATAGTGCTTGCTTCGGTAGCACATATACTATAAGTGGAGAGTGGCCTTGGGGAGCCTGGATTGGGTGGGTGGGGGATGAGGGGGAGCAGACCCCAGGCTGTGGAGGGGCTGTTTACACTGAATGCGCCTCTGGGGGCCTTGTTTGTCCTTGTGTGCTTCCCTGAACACTCCACAACCCTGAGAGGTTGGATGAAAAGGCCTTTGTCATTTGTTCTGCTTCCATTATTCTTTCTCTGGATGGGGGGAGTAGAGATGGAAGAAGGAACCTAGGAGCTTAAGGGTGCTGTCCTTCAGGTGAACCTGCTGCGAAAGATGGGGGTGACGGGTGTGGTGACGCAGGGCGCCAGCCGCACAGGCATTTCTGAGTACGTGAAGACTTTCAAGGTGGCCTACAGCGTCAATGGGAAAAACTTCCAGTTCATCCAGGGAGACTCAGGAGACAAGGTGAGGCTGTTGGGGCTCTAAGGATGGGCTGTGGTTGACACGCCTGGGGCTCCAGTGTTATCTGAGGGCCCCCAGTGAGGCCAGGGTGCCCCGGGCAATTGGGCATGAAGTGGGTCTTCAGGTGCATCTTGGTTCCCAGAAATCGAGAAGCCCAGATTGTTTTCCCATGTTTTGTGGTTACAAATAATAGTCCCACTTTATAGATGAGAATAGTGAGACTCAAAAATGTTTGATGACCTGTTGAGGCTGGCTGGAGTGGCAGAGCTGGGATGCATTTTGAGCCTTCAGGGCTGCCTCGTACTGCCCTGCAGGCTGTCCACCACTCAAGGACGTCATTACTACGTGAGCACCATTTACAACGTAGACATCGTGCATTTCTGTATTTCTGTCCACAGGAAATGTGTTATAATAAAGGGTCTTGAGAAAGGACTGCCTTTTCCTAATTAGCACAGAGGAACCCTATAGATTTATAGGCGGCCATGTGTGAAAAACAGGGTTTTATGCCTAGGCCCCTTGATGACCAAGGACTCTGTGATAAGGTGTCGTGGAAGACTGTGGGGTGGCCAGGGGTATCAGATTCTCAAAGCACTTATAGATTTATTAGGAATACTACTGTATAAACTAGTTAAATGGGTATATTCATATGGCTTAAGGAGTCATTCATTCAAAAAATGGGTAGTATGAGCCCCACTATGTGCCAGGCATTGGTCTGAGAATGGAAGATAGAGTAGTATAAAACAGAACATGGCCTCTGCCTCAAAATCCTCGATGGCCCTGCTAAGCCCACTGCCCCCACAGGCCTGCAGAAGAAAGTGAAGCAACCCCAGGAAGGGGGACTGCCCACATTGACCGCTTCTTCCACCTGCTCTCCGTCCTAGGTATTTATTGGTAATTTGGACAACAACGGCCTGAAGACCAACCTGTTTGACTTTCCTCTGGAAGTGCAGTATGTGAGGCTGGTGCCCACTATTTGCCACCGGAGCTGCACCCTGCGCTTTGAGCTCCTTGGCTGTGAGCTGAACGGTGAGTGCTGGGGGCTGTGGTCCATCTTAGAGGATGGCCTCTCTTCTCAGCCAAGCTGAGGTGGGTAGGGTTGCAGCAAAGCCATACAGCAGAGGCACACCAGAGGGATCACCTGTCCATCAGCAGTCCTGTCTAGGTGTTCTCTGCCAACCTATGGCATTCTGGTGGGTAGATAACAAAAGACACACTTCCATTTTCAATATATTTTCACTTATTCTTATTGGATCCTTGAGTTTCTAGAATGTGTAGTATCAATTCGGTTTTGCAGTTGTCAGCTCCATGAGGGCCGGAAGTTCATCTGCTTTGTTCACTGCTGTGTTCCCAGTGCCTAGAACAGTGCCTGGATTGTAGGTGCTCAATAAACATTTGATGAATAAGTTAATGAATGAAGGAGGAAAGTGAGGCCCAGATAAATTATTTGTTAAGGGCACAAAGCTGGTAGGATTTAAAACTTGGCCTAGATCCCTGGGCTTCTGATACTTACTGACCCAGTGCTTTTCCCCGTGTCTCCAAACCTATGGTCTGCTTTCAAGAGAAACATAGGGTTATGGGGGCTTATATGGTCATAGGGATAGGACAGGTGCTTCCTGCTGCCATTTCCATAAAGAGTCCCAGATGGAGGAATGGGAGTCCCAGAAAGGGACAGATTTCTCCTGAGCCAGGAAAAACTCACCATTGGGGAGGTCAGATGAGTTTGGGAGAGCAGGGGTTGGGCTCATTTCCAGCTCACCCAGCTTTCTCTCTGAGCTCTAGGTAGTAGTTCCTTCTTTTTGCAGCCACAGTGCCACCTGCTGACCACCAGCAGAACTCTAGGGCTCACTAGGCTGATGGCAGCGAGAGGTGGCTGTCTGCCTTTCTGGTCTTCCTCAAGACCCACTTTGTGCCCGTTTTTCTCCTCTGTGGCAACTTCTTCCTGTTATCTCATTTCAAATACCGCTCAATACCACTCAGAGCTGAGTTCTCTGTGCCTGGCTGGGTTTAGTCTTTTTTTTTTTAATTATGAACTTAAGTCTGTGTTCACATGGTTCACTGCCTTTTAAGTCTAATTGTTTGAGTGGGGAGTTGAAGACTTTTCCTTCTGCTAAAAGGAAATTTTGGCAATTGGTAAAGGACAGAGACAGGTCTGGGGGCCTTTACCCTGGCTTTTCTCCCTGGAGGCCCTTGCCACTTGCTGTCATAGTCTGAAGCCTTTGCCTGTTAAAGTTGCCAGCATGGTCCTGTCGCCGTCACCTCCCTCTGAGACCAAGAAAGGGTGAGCCCGGCAAGCTGAAGAAGGGAGGCTGCCCTCTCTGCTTCCTTCAAGGTCTGGAACATCTCCTTTCTCTAGCAGGCACTCCAGTTGGCTGGCTTTCCAGTACCCCTCCCCCAAATTCCCCAAAGGGACTTATGGAGTGGAATCGGCCAGGTATGAGACACACCCATCATTTTCTTGGAGGTTTTATCTTCTCCTGCTCATCCTCAACTATTCTGGCCACCTGCTGGTACACGTGACTAGGACAAAAGAGCCTGGCACATTCTTGAGTATTTGAGGCAGGCCCGACTGAAACCGAGGCCAGCTCCTGAGGCCAGCCCTCACAGGCCCGTCGGACAGCATGCTGAAGGACCTCTGCTAGACCCCGAGGGGAGGAGCTACGGGGCAAGGATACAGGATCGCCCCTGACCTGAGCCACAGGATTTTAACCTCTCATTTCCCCCTGCTGAAGGTCCTGTTCATCTCTGGGTCACCACCAGGCAGGCCTTCATGGCTCTGGGTGGATACATGGATGGTGGAGGTGATGTCACAGTGTGGCGTGGTGATAAGGAGTTTGTGTGATTTGGCACAGTGTTCGTCTCTCAGCCTTAGTCTCTCGTCTGTAGAAAGGGTTTGCTAATATGTTCTCCATTCAGGTTTTTGCGTGGTAGATAAATGAATGAAGTAAGCACTTAATCGATGAGATGATTGTTCATGTTCTGGATGATAATCTCAGAACTCAGCAGTGTACACAGCAGCTGTACTATAGGAGTGACAGAGGAAGTGCTATGAGTCCAGAGGAGGGACGAGTCCTGCCCAGATGAGGTGGTCAAGGCAGGCTTCTGGGAAGAGGTGTCTCACAAGTCAGGCCTTGAAGGAGGGTGGGAGGTGGTGGATTAGGGCCTGCCCTGGTGCAGAGGGAAAAGAGTGGTGGGTAATCTGTAATAGGTAAGTCGGGTAGGGGTGGGAGCTGAGAGCAGCTGGCTAAGGGGAGGAGTAGGTAGGGCAAGCAGTGTCAAAGCAGGATGGTTGGCTCTAAAAGGCAGAAGGAGCTTCCATCTGTTGTCCAAGGAGATGCCAGGGGCTGGTCAGATCCACAGAGTTCTTTCCCATTCATCTGCTTGTGCTCATGCCCTGGGAGGCTGTGGATCTCAGATCTGGATGACACCCTCCTTTGCTGGCAGGATGCGCCGGACCCCTGGGCCTGAAGGACAACACCATCCCTGACAAACAGATCACGGCCTCCAGCACCTACAAGACCTGGGGCCTGAATTCCTTCAGCTGGTATCCCTTCTACGCGCGGCTGGACAAGCAGGGCAAGTTCAACGCCTGGACCGCTGAGAAGAACTCTGCCTCTGAATGGCTGCAGGTGGGCCAGGCCCCTGGGGTGCAGGCCTGGGGTCAGGTGGGGTCAGGTCAGGTGGGGCTGTCAAGTCTTTGACGTCTCTGCTCAGCCCAGGCTTCTGTTCTTCATGAGGGCATTTCAGAAAAGCTTTGTTTTTCTTCACCTTTGCTGTTCCTTCCTGCCACATGCCCTACTTTCCTCCTGATTCTGTAACTCCTAGGGGGAGAGTAGTGGGAGCTCAGCTCTGCTTCCACCAAGGTCCCTTTATCCAATTTACTCTCCCACAGACAGTGCAGGTGAGCTCTAATTGCTTTACATCTCTGCAGACATTGGTAATGTCCATTACATTATTTTCATTTTAGCTATTCTGTTTGGCATGTAGTAGTATCTCATGTGGTTTTAATTTGCATTTCTTTGATGACTAAGGGAATTGAGCATCTTTTCGTAAGCATATTATCAATTTGGTTATCTTCTTTTGTGAAATACCTATTCAGGTCATTGCCCGCTTTTCCATCCATTGTCAGTCTTTTTTGGATTTATAGAATTTCAGTTTATAGTCTGGATAAGAGCTCTTTGGCAAATATCTAACTTTTTATCTCCTGTTTCAAGAGTGTGTGTGTCTGTCTGTGTGTCTGTCTGCTGAAGGAGAGCCACCTCCATTGGCTGCCACAGGCTGACAAGGCTGAGCCCGTGGACAGCAGGGCAGGGCGAAGGAGGGATACCTGAGACAGGCACCTAGAGATTTCTCTGCCTGAGCACAGAGCACGTGCTCTTGGACTTGGTGTCTAAGAACACACTACGGGATGGCCGTCAGATGTTTTTGGAATTGTGAAACACGAGAGTCACGGGAAAGGAAAGCATCCGCTCCTGTTATACATGAGGAAACTGAGGCTCTGCCAAGTGAAGCAGCTTTCCACAAACTAGAATACATGTCCCAGTGTGTCTGCCTTTTCCTGCCTTCACGGAAAGCGTCTAAACAAACAAAAAAAATGAGGTATTTTTCTTCCTCTGCAGATTGACTTGGGCTCTGAGAAGCAAGTGACCGGCATCATCACTCAGGGAGCCCGAGACTTTGGCCACATCCAGTATGTGGCAGCCTATAGGTTGGCCTACAGTAACAACGGTGTGGACTGGACCGAGTACAGTGATCCGGGGACCTCAGAGGGCAAGGTGAGTGTCTGCTGGCCACCCTCCCTTCACTATTGTAGGCCTGGGGCTCTGAGGTGAAGGGGCCTGGCTCTGGGGCCCTCCTGATACCCCCTCTGCCTCCAGATCTTCCCCGGCAACTTGGACAATAACTCCCACAAGAAGAACATGTTTGAAACACCCTTCCAGGCTCGCTATGTTCGCATCCTGCCCGTAGCTTGGCACAACCGTATCACCCTGCGTGTGGAGCTGCTGGGCTGTTAGTGGTATGCCTGGCCGAAGTGTCCGGAAGGGCTGTGTGGCACCTGCCCCTTCCCCAGCCCTCCTGACCTGTGGTCTGCTGCCTTCACCCTGCCTCTTGATTGTAGTACCTCGGGGGAGGGGGTTTCAGTCACCTTTCCTGTCCCCCCTCCCTGGGCCCCACCTCACACATGCCCCCGGTGCCCAGCCCTCATGCCATCCCATTTTCTCAGGCACTATGGTGTCGAGTAGGTCGGGGATGGACAGGGAAGAGCGAAGTAGGGGTGCGGGTTACCCGCACCTCTCCAGATCCCTGATTCCAGCCTCTGTGTTCTCTGTAGCCCGACTCCCACACTCCCGTTCCCATGACCCTGGAGGAAGGCCCTGAGACGCCAGGCTGGAGATAAGTCTCCTACCCCCCAGCCCTGAGGCATGATGCTGCCACTCCTGCTGCTGCCTCCTAGCCACCTGACACTCCCCCCTTATCTCCCTGGAGACCCCTCTTGACCTACAAAAAGACAGGGGAATGGGGTGGGTCTGTGGAGAGATAGGGGAGGAGGTGGGTGGGCATGGGGGCCCTCAGTGCTGATTCTTTACTAGTGAGTGCACAGGCAGCTTCCAAAATATATTTATATCACCCCCTGGAGCGCTTGCTGTTGTTCATCGTTATCGTGCTGAAATGGACTTTGTCTCATGCTGGTCTCTCACCCTCCATCCTCAGTCCCCCCAGAGCCCCGTCATTCTTGTGTCACCTGCCTGACTACAGAGAGCTTAACAGCCAGAGGAAGGAGGAGGTTACTGGGGGGTCCCCACAGTGGGGCTGGGACTCTTCCAAGTGAGTGAGCACACTGGTGCCTAGGAGGCCACTGGCACATTCACTCCAGGGATTAGTCAAAAGCTCCAGGGGTACCCCTCAACCCTCCACCAGGCAGGGGCTATCAGGAAGTAACCAGTGAGGGGGGCAGTGTAGGCCAGTGCCCTGGTGACCTGGGAAGGGGCCTGGCTGGCAGATAGGAGGGACTGACTAGCTGGGAAAGGGGCTAATGAAACCACCCTTGTATTTGAGGCCTTGGGACACAAGATGAATTTTCCAGAACGAACGTTGGGAGCCATGCTTTGATGCACATGGGCGCCTCTGGAGTGAATATCTGGCCACAGGGCTGCCGAAGGAAGGGTGTGGCCTGGTTGGGGCTTCACTCTGGAAACTGGTCTGGAAGTGGCCACTTCCTCACAGTTGCCCTTGCCAGGGCTTCTTGGCCGGGTAGGGACAGAATAAAAGGCCCAGGCCATGGTCTCCAAATAAAGAAGGACTGTGAGGCTCCCTGCCTCCCTCCCCCTGGAGGTCCCTCAGCCCACTCTTCCGCAGAGCCGCACCGATTGGGCTTGGGGAAGTTTCTGGATGCTTGCCGGCTGCAGGACTCCCACCCCTGTTCTGGCTTCTCCTGGGGTCTAGCAGACAGACGGTGGGAGAAGCACCTTTCTCCCGCATCTCTGCTCTGGGATGGCTCTGCCTCCCCAATAACTAACTGTAGCTCCATCCTTGCTAGAACCTGGGAGTCCCATCTGTAGAAGGGGAAACAGCTTCACTCCCATCTGTCAACTTGCCCCTATTCATGGCATTAAACATTTTCTACGTGCCAGTCTCGTTGGGTGACAGGCCAGTAGTCAGAGCCCCCCACTTGGCTCAGGAGACCTTTGGTGACTGGAATTGCCTAAGCCACCCATCTGTCAGGCCCTTCTTCCGCTCATCTTTTCGGCCTTGGAAGGTGACCCTGCACTGGGTCCCCTCACTCCTGACCTCTTTTGTCCTTGGCTTCTCTCCCTGGGCAGCCTCCTAACAAGTCAACTCCACAAATTTACCCTTTATTCCTGACCACAGTCCTGAGAGCCAGCTCTGAGATCTACTTGCTGGCCAGTCCTACCGTGGCTGGTACATAAAACCCATTTTGCTGTCACAAAACTCACCTTCCCTGCCATCCATCCCTCTCCCTGCACCCCGGGCTGTCAGCACTAGGACCAGTTGACCCCCCTCTCCCAGAAATCTAGTGTTCCTTTCCAATCCTGATTTAAATACAGCGGAGTGACTAGGAGCCTCAAGTTGTACAACCTGGTTTCAAATCCTGGCTCTGAGTGACCTTGGGCAATTTACCTAAACCTGGCCTCAGTGCCCTCATCTTTAAAATGGAAATAATAGGGCCAACTCTGTGGCTTCCTAGGGACTAATGGAGGGAAATGTACACATGCACCTATGCAAAATCTGGCCCAGTGGAGGCCTTGGACACTGGTTGTCTTTCTCAGAAGCTTGCAAGAGTTTTCTAATCGGTACTTGTGTCCTATTTATCACTCTCCAAATCCATCCTACACGTAGTGGGCAGATGTCTGTTCCTTGCAGAGGAAGCTTCATTGGCTCCCTTTTTCCCATCAAACCTGGCATTGACTCTGGGTGCAGGTTAGCCTCTAGTCACTGCAGCTCTGTGCTTTGATTTGCTCCTGGTTGTGTTAACACACACACCCACACACCCACACACCCACACACACACACACAGGCATGCGTGCATGCATGTGTACATACAAGCTGTCGTGTTTTGGAAGAGGCTCTGGGCTCGGTGACCCTGTGGCCTTTGGCTTTTCTGCTGAGGAAACTGTCAGGCCCAGGACCCCTGTTGATCTGGACGGGGAAAGAAGACACCTTGTCCAAACAGGCGTCCTGGGAGGTGGCTGCTGGATGGCTGTGCTGGCAGATGTCAGGATTCTAAAGAAGGGCCCACTCCTGCTGGAGGACCTGTCAGATGCCTGATTGCTCCTGCTGGCTGCTGGCAGCACCCCATCCTGTGCCTCTTCTCACTCCAAGGCCACTCATTCAAGCTAGACCAAATAGGGGGAGCTTCCATGTGCCCGACACTGAAGAGTGTGGCTGGCGATTTCAAGGCAGGCGTACAGAAAGCTCACCCCTCCTTCGCAGCCATAGCTCACCTGCAGAGGGCTCCCCTTGCCTAGTCCGGCTGTTTTTGGTAAACCAGAGCAGTTCTAATGGGCCCCCTACAAATGCTGCTCTTTCCCCCACTAACCTTCCTCAAAAAGTGACAGCCTCAGCTCCTGGACACTGCCTTCCCAGCTTGGCCAGCAGCTCCGCGGTTTGGAGGTGGTCCCCAGCGGAGCCTGGAGCTTGCCCAAGCCTGTAGCACCTCCTCCCTTTGGGACCTGCCCTCGGGAGGGAAAGGGGCGTGTGTTCCTTTAAGGGGCAGGCCTGGCGGGAGCGCGGGGGTTTGTCCGCAGCCGCTTCCTTTCTGGCCATTCAAGGTCCCTAAATCCGCCTGTTTCCTCAGACCCAGATAGCCCGCGACCCCGAGCGCGCTCGAGCCGTCGAGTTGCCGCTGGGGGACGGTACGTGGCTCGAGGGTGGCCGGGCTCCCGGGGTCCCTGTGGACCAGCTACCTCCTCCCGGCTTCGGGTCTCCTGCGGGCCCCACTCCTCCCCAGGCAGGGATCAGGGAAGCGGGCCGACGGGAGCTGGGCTGTGAACCCCGGCGCGGGGCGCTCCGATCGCGGGTAAGGTGAGAGCCACGCGGGGTGCGGGCAGACTTGCGCGGGACCCGGGTGCGCGCCGCGAGGAGGCACAGCCCGGGCGAGACCCGTGGCGCGCACCCAGCCTCCTCACGGGGGCCGCCAGGCTCCTTCCCATGCCGTCTGGCCCCTTCCCATGCCGTCTGGCCCGGGCCCTGCAGCCGCGCCGGCTCTGCCCCGGGGCATCTGTCGGACGTTCTGGGAACTCTGAGAAGGGCTGGAGACACCCAGCGACGTGGGGGTCAGGTGAGCTGGCGGCCTGTGCTCTCCGCCTCTGCTGCCTGTTCGGGCCGTCCCAGGGCAAACCCGATGAATGCCCGTCGGTTTCAGGCCTCAGTTCACAAACATTTCTGTCCTGGAGACAGCGAGACCCGAAGGGGCAGGGAGGGTGTGGGGTAGAGTCCTGGGTGAGAGATAGGTCACTCGGAGAGGAATCGGGGGCTCGTGATCGGCCAGGAAGGAAATAGCGCGAACCTTGGACCCATCTCTGTCACCAGCCTGTGACCGACCCCGTCTGGACCGCGGTGACCAGCGCTCACTATCAGGAGTGCCTCTGCTGTCCGCAGCAGGGAGAGGTGATAGGCGCCTTGGCCCCTCTTCCCCGGCCCTGCACTGGCCAACGGGGTGGGAAGGCTGGTAGAAAGCACCTCCCGCTTCCATTGTTGGAGGCCCCAGGTTTCAAAGGCGCTTGTAAGCCTCGTGGAAACGGGGCACCGAAGTCAAATTCCTCGTGGGGAGGCGGGCTGGTAGAGATCTGTAGGGCAATGCTGCCCTCCGCTGGTGCCTGGGGGACTTGTACTCTGTTGGGTGCTCCGTCTTCCTTCCAAGCCTGAGTTCAGCTTATTCTGGTGTGCAGTGGGGTCCCTAGACAAGTGATGTTGGCAAAAACAAAGGCTGGACCATCAGGAGACCTGAATTTTTTCCAACTTCCACCTATTTGCCAAACGAAGACAAAGCCTTAGCTTTAGTTTCCCCGACTGTAAGGCCGTGGTGGCTGCTTTCTTGCCTAGGCAATGAGAAAGATCCCCAAGATAATGAGACTTCACTTTGTAAACTGTGCACAATAGTAATAATAGCTAATATTTTTGAGTGCTTGCACCCTACCGGGCATTATTCTAAGAGCTCTTCAGACCTTCTATCCCTTAATCTTCACAAAAATATTTCCTGGTTGGTATTGTTGTGACCCTCATCTTACAGATGAGTAAAGTGAGGCTCAGTGTCTTGTCCAGTGACAGACTATTAGTAAGTAGGTGGGGCCAGAATGAATCCAGGTGGCCAAGCAGCCTAGCATTTCTGAACCTCAGTTTCCTCTGTACCGTGGGGATTATCCTGATACTGTGAGGTTCATAGGCAGTGACATCCATGAAAGTGCACCGATAAGCAGAAGGAAGTCCTTAAATCTGACAGATTGTCATAGGGTTGGCTGAGAAGAGCTCAACAGAGTCCTGCCTCTGCCGCCTCCTGGCTGTGTGGCCTTTGCACAATTGCTTCATGTCTCTGTGCCTCTGTTCACCTGTGGATTAAATGGGGAGAACAAAATTGTCCTTGCTGACCAGGGTGGATTCTCTTGGGATGGTTGAGGGAGCCGCTGGAGGACACCAGAAGGTGCTACAGTCTGTTTTGAACCTGTTTCATGATAGGTAAGAATGATGGGGGAACGATGTTGGTATCACATAGAATCACATTGATCCAGTTGTGATTTTTCCTAGCATCCTAATATACTGGAGTGACTGTAACGAGACTTCTAACAATTAAAGAGCAAGCTTGAGCAATGTATGAATTCCTTAAGATAAACGCTGGCCATGGAAGTCCTGGAGAAAGTGCCTTTCTTTAGAATAACAGATGGCCCTCACTCTCCAAACTCTTGCTGTCCAAAATTCGGGAACCAACTAGGTTGGACAATGCAGCATCTCTTCCTCCTGAATTCTCCCAACTTTCATTATCTCAACTATTGCCATCCTGACTCAAGGATGCAATAGATTTACTGAGGGTGGGATGCCTGTATGGCTGGTTTAGCTGCTTAACAGAGCCTAATAACATAAAGTTTTCTGATAAAAGTAGGAGTCAGATGAAGAAGTTGCAAAGACATTTCCCTTGTCTTAAAAAAAAAATTAAAAACTAAATAATAAAAAAAGATGGAAGAAAATGGCTTCACCCTGGGGTCAGATTTTTAGTTTTGGTAAATCTGGTTTCTGTTAGACTCCAGCGCCCCCAAGGACCTACATCTTGAAGGAGGAAGCACTTGCCCAATAGTAAAGGCTGCAAAGGGCTGATGGTTGGGTGCCCCGTGCCAGTGTCCATGCAGAATTAATGGTACTGTTTTGTTTTATTTTGTTTTTAAACTAGGGTTGTTCTTGTTTTTGTTAGTGCTTTGGTTACAAAGTTGCACATGTTCTGAGTAGTCTGCCTCAACTTTATTTTTCCTTGACCCTTTTTTTTTTTAATGCATGATTTTGCAAAACTAGACATTTTTTTCCCCAAGTATACAAATATCGTTTTGTGGCAGCTCTGCCATCAGTCCATGGTTTCCACCTTTGACACTAAGGGGGCTGGTCTGGTTGCCAGCCGGTTGGGGAAACAATACCAGGGAATGGATACCCCTAAATGTTTTAACTGCAAGATATGCATGTTGCACATGTTATTTCTGCTCACCGCCACTGGCCAGCACTGAGTCACCTGGCCTCTCCTCACTGGAAGAGAGGCCGGAAACACAGCCTTCAGTCGATGGGTTGCACACCTATCTAGCACTCTATCACTAGAGGAGAGGAGAAGACCATATTGGTGAAAAATATGCCATTTACGATCTCCATTTCACAAACGAAGAAACCTGCACAGAATCACACAACTAATAAGGGGCGGGCTCTGAGAACAGTGCCTGGCACGCCTTAGATGCTCCACAGTTACCTGTTGAGTGAGTGAATGAGTGGGTGCTGGAACCCAGGGGTCCCCGGCCCCCTTCAGTGGGGCTCCCCTCATTGGCTTGTTTTTCACCTCTTCCCAGTGTGCCTGGGCTCCAGCCTTGCTCAGGACCCCCCAGCACTGCCACCATGCATGACGCCATGTGCCTGCTGCTCCTGGGCCTGCTGCTGCCCCTGCCCTGTGTCTCTGGACTGCCTTTCTACAATGGCTTCTACTACGCCAACCGCCCCCACGGCCAGAACCTGGGCAACGGCCATGGCGAAGGTAGGCGGCACCCTGGGTCAGGCTCTTTGCTCCGCTGGGTGGCTAAAACCTCCCCTGGCTCCTGCTGTGATGTGCAGGTTCCGGGCTGGGATGGGGGATGGGGCATGGAGCCAGCAGCTCCTTTCCCATTTGAGCCCTTGCAGTGGACCAGCCCTGTTTCTAGGATGAGTGGAAGAGATGGTTCAGTTACTCTGTGTTTGCTGGCCTCTCAGACATGGAGCCTTATACTCAGAGTAACTGAGTATAAGGGCCATCACTTGTGCTTTCTATACTTCCTCAAAGTCGTGCCAACTTGTCAAGATCCAGCTTAAAAAAGTGACGTCTCCCAGTCTCCCCAGTGGAAAAGGGCTTTGGGGTTAGGCAGACGTGAGTTTAAATCTTAATTTTGCTACTTACTAGGTATATGACTCTGGGCCGGTGACTTTTTAATTAGTGTTTATTGTGCACCTACTATGCTTCAGGCATGCTTCAAGGTGCCTTATGTACATATCTCATATAATCCTGACAAAAACCCTGACTCAGGCAAGGGCAAGAGTAAAAATAGTTAACCAGTGCATCGTTGGCACTGACCATATCAAATCGAGGATGGCTGTCTTCACAGCCTTGAAAGCAGGTACGATCAATTATTCCCTTTCGTAGATGAAGAAACGAGGCTCAGAGAGTTGAGCCAGGTGCCCAGGGCACACAGATCTTAATAAGCCACACGGAGATTTGTTTATGGAAGGATCGAGAAGATGACCAACACCCAGCCCAGCCTGGTCATCACCTGAGCCTCTTTGGAGGCTCTTGAGGAAAATCTATTCCGTGCCTCTTGCAGCTTCTGGTGGCTGCTGGCATTCCTTGGCTTATAGTTCTGTCACCCTAGTCTCTGCGTCACATGGCCTCTGTAGTCAAGTCTCCCTCTGCCTCCCTTTAAAAAGATACTTACAAGTGCAGTTAGGGCCCATCGGAGAAATCCAGTCTCACCATACCCCAGTTCTCAAGCTCTTTAATTTAATCACATCTGCAAAGTTTATCTTGCCATATAAAGCAACATTCAGAAACTGGGACCTGGATATTCTGGGGAGCCATCATTTAGCTTACCCCTTTTCCCCAGAATTTATTTTGTTGTACAAGCACTACTTTAATGAGAGTCAAGGAAATTTTGAATCATAACCAACTTAGTGGCTTAAGACAACACCCATGATTTTATGGGTGGACATTCTAGGCTGGATCGTTCATGTGCCTGGAGTCGGTGGGCAGGTGAGCTGGGGGCTGGATGGCCTGGGATGGCCTCAGATGGAACAGCTAGTCTGCTCCATGCACTTGCTCATCCTGCAGGAGGCTAGTCTGGCGTGAGAGCAGCAAGGCCTCCTCGGGCCTAGGCTCCAGATAGGCACAATGGAGCAGTCACTTCTGCCATGTTCATTTGATCACGGGAAGTAGCAAGGCCAGCACAAATTCAAGGGTGATGGGGAATAGAGTCACCTCTTGATGGAAGGGGATACAATCAGTACAGAGCATGTGGCTGCCCGGAGCTGGTCCAGCTTAGTGGCTGTTCTTAAAATCTCTAATGCCCGAGCCTGGCAGGAGCTGGGTTGAAGGCAGAGGTGGCCCTTACAGGGGTGATGAGCTGTAGCAGGTCCCCATCTGCGCCCACCTCTCCCCCTAGATCTCTTCGACGGAGTGAAGCTGGTGGTAGAGACGCCCGAGGAGACCCTGTTCTCCCACCGAGGGGCCAATGTGACCCTGCCCTGCCGGTACCACTACGAACCGGCCCTGGTCTCCCCGAGGCCCGTGCGCATCAAATGGTGGAAGCTGTCAGAGAATGGGGCCCCGGAGTGGGACGTGCTGGTGGCCATCGGGCCGAGGCACCGCGCCTTTGGAGACTACCAAGGCCGTGTGCGCCTGCGGCAGGACGGGGCATGCGAAGCGTCGCTGCAGATCTGGGACCTGCGGCTGGAGGACTATGGGCGCTACCGCTGTGAGGTCATTGACGGGCTGGAGGATGAGAGCGGCCTGGTGGAGCTGGAGCTGCGGGGTGAGACCCTGCGGGGTGGGGCTTGGGGGCCGAGGGGCGGGGCTCCGTGAAAGCAGCCAGACCTGTGTGCTTTAGGCAGATAAACATTTACTCCTCAAAACAACTCTAGAAGGAAGCTACTGTTATCACCCGCATTTTACAGAGGAGGAAAACAAGGCACAGAGAGGTCAAGTAACTTAGCTGACGTCACATAGCTCATAAATGTCAAACAGGTATTTAACCCCAGGCAGTCAGGCTCCAGAATCCACCACCCTCTATACCCTCTTGCTCACACCCCAGTCTGAGAGGAAAGTGGGAACTGGTCACACAGAGACAGAACCGAGAGGGCTGATAGGCAGTAGGGATAAACGAGGCAGCGAAGTGTGAGTGAGAGGGAATGCTGGGGACCGGCACACTGCTGAGCCCTCATCTGGATGGTTCCACACCCTGAGTGGCTTGTAAACAACAGAAATTGATTCCTCGCAACTCTGGAGGCTGGACGTCTGAGACCGGAATGCCAGCGCGGTCAGATGAGGGCATCCGTCGGCCAGGTCGCAGACGTCTCTGGCTGCGTCCTCATGTTGTAGAAGGGGCCAGGGAGCTCTCTGCGATCTCTCTGATGAGCATGAATCCCATTCACAAGGGCTCCCCCTTCCTGCTCTGAGCACCGCCAAAGGCCCTGCCTCCTGATGCCCTCACCTTGGGGGTTGGGATTTAAAGCTATGAATTTGAGGAGCACATTGAGACCACAGCGCTGGCATCCTTGCAACAAGCCTGGGAATTAGGTATTATTCTATAGTTTGGGACATCAGTTGGCTGATTGATTCATTACCTTTACAACTAATAGATGTTTGCCGAGTGCCAGCCTAGTTCTAGAAGAGAGGTGTAATGTAGACTCTGCCTTGAACTTGGAGAATGGAGAGGAGATGACAGGTTGGCTGAGCTTCTCTGGCGGACCCGTGTGTGTATGTGTGCTGGGGAGCATCTGTCCCTCTGGAGGTGGGGACAGGGACTGAGGTCTCTAGGCAGCTGGGCCCCTGCCCACCCTCTGAGCCCCCTTTCTTCCTTCCCCAGGTGTGG
>NW_006430726.1:2708812-2720507 GCF_000325575.1 Pteropus alecto | reverse complement strand
GCTACCAGCTTAACTTCCACGAGGCCCAGCAGGCCTGCCAGGAGCAGGACGCGGTGGTGGCCTCTTTCGAGCAGCTGTTCCGGGCCTGGGAGGAGGGCCTGGACTGGTGCAATGCAGGCTGGCTGCAGGATGCCTCGGTGCAGTACCCCATCACGCTGGCCCGGCGGCCCTGTGGTGGCCTGGGCCTGGCCCCCGGCGTGCGCAGCTACGGCCCACGCCACCGCCACCTGCACCGCTATGACGTGTTCTGCTTCGCCGCTGCCCTCAAGGGTGAGTGGGGTGGCTGAGCACGGGCCGCGGTGGGCGGGCAATGCCTGGGGAGCTTCAGGGGCCCCCTGCCCGCCCTGGGGCACCTCTGCCTGGAGCACTGCAGATGAAGCCATGTGCAGCTGAGTTTGAGGGCTTTGATTCTGCTGCTTGAGCCAACCGTTGGTTTGCTCATCCATCAAACATTTCCTGAGTGCCTAAGACATGCTGGGGCCTGGACTAGGCCCTGGGCATCACAAATAAGTAAAACACAGTCTGTCTTCACAAGTGGCTCGTTTCATGAGAAGATAGACAAGTGCAAACAGAAATTGGTTCAGTGCCATACTCCAAGCATCTAGAAAAGCTCATGGCACATTGTAGGTACTCGGTAAATGATTGAGTGGGCAAGAGACTCTCATTGGTCTAGCCGAGGTGGAGTGCCCACCTAGGGCGCAATTAGGGAAGGGTGGAGGGGAGTACAGACATGACAGGAGGGGATGGAGCCCTCAGAGAGGTAATCCCCAAAACGTATCTATTGCAGATGCCCACAGCATGGTGGTTTCCTGGGCTCAGATAGTTGACAGGTCTTTGGGGGTTGGCTGGTGACATCTGGATGGGCTAACATTGCCGCAGGCCTTGCTGTCCTTTCTAGCTGTCCCCTCCACTGCTCAGCCCTCACGTCCTACTTTCCCACAGGGCAAGTGTACTACCTGGAGCATCCTGAGAAGCTGACACTGGCAGAGGCAAAGGAAGCCTGCCAGGAAGATGGCGCCCAGATCGCCAAGGTGGGCCAGCTCTTTGCTGCCTGGAAGTTCCGTGGCCTGGATCGCTGTGATGCTGGCTGGCTGGCAGATGGCAGTGCCCGATACCCTGTCGTTCACCCACATCCCAATTGCGGGCCCCTGGAGCCTGGTGTCCGAAGTTTTGGCTTCCCAGATCCTGAGAGCCGCAAGTATGGTGTCTACTGCTACCGTCCATGCTAGAGCCCAGTGCCAGCTCCGTCCCCACCCAGCCCCTCCCCTCACGGGCTGTATTTATTGAGTGGGTCATTTTCTCTTGTAGATTGGGGCAATTTTCGTATTGTTTTATACTTCTCAAATTCTTTTTAATTGCTAGTTTTGTAATTCAAACAGATCTCAAATCCTCCCTTTGCTCAGGTGGATACCCCAGGCCTCCCCAAACCAGGAATCCTCCTGTTCCTCTCCTCTGGGACAGTTTGAAGTTCATGGGCTCATGTGGACTTCCCCCCATCACCGAGTCCAGCCCCACTCCCGGTCCCAGGGGAGGCTGACCCCCAGAGGGAGCAGCAACACAGGGGTTAGGGCATGATGGCTGCAGCTCTCCCTCTGCCTCAGCCTGCGGGGGAGAGGACATCCAGGAGACTCCGAGCTGGGCTTTGGGCTTTGCAGCCCCTGCCCCCTCTGACCTCTCTGTGAAGCTCATGGTCCTTATCGACAAGGCTGAGGAGCTGAGGCTGGAGGTGCATCCCTGGGCTTTTGCATGAGATCCCAGGGGAGGGAGGAAGCCCCCTCTCTTCCCTTCACTCTCAGTTCAGAGTCTGTACTTTGTCCTCATTTTCCCCGATTTGGGGAGTAGCCCTCAGGAATTTGTGCTTTCTTTGGATAATAAATGGTGCTACGACGCCTCCTCCATCGCAGCTCTGTCCTGTTCTGCATCGCGTTCTACCAGCCGGCTCCTCCATGCGAGCCAACAGTGCGATATCGAAGGACCGAACGATGCAAAGTGACCAGATGTCTCACTTGAGTTGTTCTTTGTGTCAACATGCAGATCCACACACAGCACACCCCTGTCTCATTCTCTCTCTCTCTCACACTTACATACACACACTCACTCCATCAAGCCCATCTGTACCTTTGTGAAATTAAAGCACAGTTAACAGCCTGTGCCTGTCCCGGGCTTTCTGAACAGATAGGATTCATACCGGTTTGGGGTTATTTGGTCAACGCATGTCCCCACAGCCACCCTTCCCTAAGAACCCCTTCAGTAGACCCTGGACCACAGCTGCCTTCTCTTTAAAATTAAAAAAGAAAAAAAGGGAAAAGAAATAGATCTCTTCCAATGTCTTTATTATTATAATTATCATAATCTTCATTTTCAAAAATATAAATAGGCGTACGGAACCCTGGTGCCTGCACGGTCCCGGGGGTGGGGGGAGGGGGGGAGGGGTGCGGCGGTACTCCCACTGGGAGGGAAGTGCCCCCTACCCAGCCCTGCCGAGAGAGATGACACCTGCTAGGCTAGCAGACCCAGGCAAGAGGATGCTGGAAGACCCCTCGATGGCTCTCTCCTGCCCGTTCACCCTGGGCTGCAGGAACCTGTCCCCTCTCCCCCAGGCTTCTCCCCACACAGATGGTGCAGCCCTCCCGGCTCCTCCTCCCATACATTCGGCTGTGGTGCTGAGTTCATACCCTGGGCCTCTGCCCCTTCCAGCTCCTTCTGCCCCTCCTCCCACCTCCCTCCTCCCTAGCTCTCCCTGGAGGTGAAAGAACCAACGATTGCACTGCTCTTGGATAAAGTCAGGAAACAAAAAATAATCTTCTTTATTTAACTTAACCCTTCCCCTGCTCCCCCTATCCCTGCTCTGGTCCCTGGAAAGGCACAACGGGAGAAAGAAGAAACGTCTCTCAACTCAGTCCACGGGTCACAACACGTTTGCTTTGCTTTGGCGTTTGGGGAGGAAATCGGATGCAGTTTTGGCGATTTGGGGGTAGGTGGGTGCATACACAATGTGGGATTTCATTTTTTTCCTTCTTTAATGGAATTCCTTATATGACAGAAAGTGACAAGGAGAGGACATCATCCATGTGAGAAGTCAGCCTGGCGAGGCTCCTGGGCTCAGCATCCTGGGCGTGTTCTGAAGCCCCCCTCAGTGGGCCGTGCTGGGGCGGCTTCTCCGCGGGGGCCGTGAGCTCCGCTTCTGTAGCCTGCGCTTGTAGGTGGTGGCTGGGCAGAAGGCAGAGGGAACAATCTTGGTGAACCCTGGGCCGAGAGCGGGGCCAGCCTAGCCTCTCCCCATCCTGCCCTGTCTCCACCCTGGCTCCCTTCCCCGGCAGAAACCACTGCTCTATGAAGGTGGCCCGAGGTTTCAATTCTCGGAACCAACTTGGGTTGAGGAGCTTCAGGCTGGTGTTGAAAAGGAAGGCAGATCACCTGCTTTCTCTTTCATCCTCTCAGTGAAAGTGAGCCTTCCCTGGGGGCCGGAGGCAGTGATCTGGGACCTCCCCCGCCCCTGGATGGCCCTGAGGGCTGGGGTTTGAGATCCCTGGGAGAGGCCCAGCACGGGGGCTCCGGGGAGAGGGAGGAAGGCATGTAGGCAGGCTGTGACGCTGTGCCTGGAGGGGGGTGGGAGGGACGATACTCACGGTCTGTGCAGGTGATCCGAGGCTCCTCCCAGTGCCCACTGGGCTGGCACCGGATGGTGGGCACATGGCGCTGGACGAAGCCCTCAGTGCACTGGTACCGCACCAGGGAATTGATCTCGTACCGGTTCTTCTTCTGCCCGAAGGTCCTGGCGTGCTCCACCACGGGGGGGTCTCCGCAGGCCACTGAGGGGCACACACTCTTCAGAGAGGGCTCTCAGGGGGTCTCTCATGATGACCCATGCCCGTGATGAGCTAGCGTGTTCCCCTCTGGCTGTGATGAGCCCAGAGCCTGAGGCACCGTGACAGGGACGTGGAGCCCAGACACCCAGCTATGAGCCCTGGCTGCTGGCCAAGGGGTGTTTTCACACCGCGCTCAGAATCTGGAAACCACCGGTTCTAACATCTGGGTTCCTCGATTTAGAGCAGCAGGAAGGGAAGAGAAGAGGATCTTAAGGGGATGAGCAAACAGAAAGGAGGGGGAAAGAGAGAAAATGGGCGAGAGCCGGGCACACTGTCATTTGTGAAAATGTCCGGGTACAGGGGGAAAGTGGGACCTAAATAGTCCCTAGGAGTGGACTTGCCCTTGCCATCGGCCCTGGGATGCTGGTTCTGGGAGAGGTCCCCCAGGTCAGCTCCAGTCTGCCTGGTGGAGGTGAGGTGACATCAGCAGCCAGGAGACAAGGTGACTCGCCCTTGTCTCGTCACACGGCGGGAACCTCAAGTCTTGATTCCTTCCACCTGTACCCCTCCCAGGCCCAGCTTACCTGTGCCCTTTTTACATGTGAAAGGCAGCTGGTAATTGCAAGGAACGTCATTCCACTCGCCCTTCTCGTGCCAGATCATCACCACGCAGTCTTCTCCGGTGGCAAAGAAGTTGTCAGGCTGGTTGGGCCGCCAGTTCTCGAATTGCTGTGGGTGGGAATGGGGAAGGGGTGAGGAGAGGGGCAGGAGCCTCGTGGCTTGGCCCGATCCCCGCTTGCTCCCCCCGTCAAGCCCCTTCCCCATCTCCTTTCTCTTCTGGCATTGGTGCAAAGGTTGTTGGGAGTCTGGTCAGGATCGTGAAGAGCCCTGGGTACCACAGAACCCATGGGCTCTTCAAAGACCTGGTCACACCACCTAGCTGTGGTCCTCAGCTCAGAACCCCAAAGGGGTCACAGTCCCTGTTAATGATTTGACATCACTCCCCTCTCCCATATGGGCCAGCAGGGGCTGGGGACAGACTGCCTTGCTTGGATAGGACTGGGTGGCCGAGACAATGGCTCCCAAGGCCACTCTACCTCCCCAAGCTTTTCCCTCTAGCCTGGCTCCGGGACAAACAGAGCCCCCTTTTCTCTAGTGTAAATGCTCCCCTCCCCCGTGACCCTGTTCACATTCACCTCTTCCAGGAAGCCTTCCCTGAGGTCCTTCACTGACAGGCAGCATTTACTATGTGTACTGTTCCTTTGGCATCTCTAGTGCTTTCTGTCTGTCTGTCTCTGTCCTTGAGTAGAGTCGGGTTCTCTGGGCAAGGAACCCGTCTAAAGCTTCCATGTGTCCCCCGTGGGGGTTTGACTTCATTCATTCATTGCCCTCCTCATTCACCTCCTTCATGCTGTCATTCATTCAACGTGTCCAGCCCGGGGCTAGTGTCCAAAGGCAGAGGGTCAATGAGACACCATCCCTGCCCTCAGAGTGCCCAGTCTAGCAGCTGCTCAGGGAGTGTCTGCATGTGGTTTGAGGCATCTCTTTCTCTGGCGGAGGGGGTGATGGTGGTGGTGATATGTGTGTGTGTGTCTTAATGCCCCTCCTCTGAGCCACCAACTTTGCCTGAGGCCCCTAGCAGAACTCACCAAGGAGTGTCCATCTGACCAGCGGAAGTCCCCTTCGATGGTCCTGTCATTGAGGCCAATCCACTGGTAGTCTTGAGCATTGTCTGGAGAGAGGACACGGTTGTAGGGCATGGCGTTGGATACCCTGAGGGTGTCTGAGACATTGAGCTTGGAGAGGCCGGGGGAATGAAGGGGCAGGAGGTGGGAGGGCTCCGAGGAGCATGCCACCTACTTCCGAGGTCCTGACAAGGATCTCAGCACATGCGTGTTTGGAGTGCACTTTGGACCACCTCCCCAAGCTGGCGACAGCCACAGGTTAGTCAGGGGCTAACTCTGACAGACACTTGGCTGTCCTGGGTATAGCCAGTCATTGGCCCCAAAGACCTCTCTCCTCTTATTTCAGGTAACTCAGGCTGCAGAAGCCCCCTTCCTCCCCCCTGCCCCTCACGGTCCCCCAACTATGCAGCTCCACTGGGCCTGATTAAGTCTGCTGGCTTCTGGCAAGTGAGGCCCTTGGCCCACGTGGCCACTCTCCTCTCAGGTCCCGGACACACTCACTGTTGACGAACTCCTGCTCCTCGGGGGTGACGATGCTGCTCAGGTGTGACTGCTGCTCCCGACACCGGCTCTCGGCATCCACCCAGTTCTCACGGTCGGGGAAGTGGCGGTAACAGTGGCCCTGGAACTTGGTCCAGCCCTCCTCACACAGCTCCTGGTCTGCAACACAGGTCAGGGGCTTGAAGGGAGGGGCCGAGGCCAACTCAGGATGGCGGTTGCTGTCAGTCTTATGGCACAGACTCCTCATTCACCCTGCCTTCAATGTCACACTCTCAAAGGAGGGAAGAGACCCATCTGGATGAGGCTCAAGTTGGAAGCCAAGAAGGCCTGGCCTTGGCCTCCAGAGCCTCCAGGCACATGTCCCCACCCTCTGGGAAACGCCAGGGCCACTTTCTTCCCCTGATGTTGACTCCCCAGAGCCTTTCTCTGCTGATGACCACTCTGCAGGGCTGGCCGAGTTCCTCAGGCCAGGTAAAAAGAGGCAGGAGAAAGGAGGTGTTGAGGTTTAAGGCAAGACATGGTTCAGAGGCTCCGAGGGGCTCCATAGAGCGAGGGAGCTGCGGGGAAGTGTGTGAGGGCAGCAGCGGCAGGCAGTGCCGAGGGCACAAAATGGAACCTGGGGTGGGGACAGAGGAGTAGGAATGTCTGCTCTGGGTCCAGAGAAGATGCCAAGCTCCAAGTCCACCCATCAGAGGTGCCTCTAGCTGGGTACACTGTGCCTGCCTGTTGGAGGGCAAAACAGACAACCTGGGGTCCCCATCCCAAGGTCCCTGGCTTATTTTATTTCTTGGTGGCAGACGAGGTCAGGAGAAGAGGCTCTCTCTTCACAAACCTATATTGGTAATGGGTTCTGAGTGCAGGAGAAGGGGCTGGCTTGGAACTCTCGGAGCAGCCTAGCGGGCAGACAGAGGCAGCGGGGCGCTGGAGCTGGCTCTGAGCGTATCTTCCCTGACTTCTCTGCCTTCACTGACATTGTAACGGTAGCTTCAAATTGGCCCTGGGGGGAGTATTATGCCTACAAACCAGGGCTCCCTCTTCCTCTCCAAGAGCCGGTGGTTAACTACTTGCCAGCATGGCACTGGGCAGGGCCCTGGGGCTGAGCTCAAGGCCATGAACCCCTCAGGCTGTATGGCAGCCTCCCTGACTGGGGGCCACCGATAATCTGGCAGTCCCAGGAAGAAAGGACAAGTACCTGAGGGGAAGGAGGTTTAGGCTGAAGGAGTAGAGGCTTGGCAGGGTTGAAAGCGACACACTTGGGCAGAGAGCAGAGAGAAGGGGAGGTCAAAAGCGACACACTTGGGCAGAGAGCAGAGAGAAGGGAGAAGGGGAGGTCGGCAGCCCGAGAAGGAAGAGGCAGAACGGCAGGAGGGCTAAGGAGGATGCCCCTGGTCCCTGGCTGCCTGGCAAAGGTCTGGAAAGAAGGCCGAGGGGCCTCAGAGGTGGTGTGGCACTAGCAGACATCATCCCAGGGCTGACCGTGGGGTCCATTCTCGGGCCACCTCAGTGCTTCAGGGCTGAGCTGGGCAGGCAAAGCCTGAGGGCACAGCTGCTCTGGGAGGGGCCGGGCCAAGCAGGATGGAGGCTCTGGGAAACAGTGATGGAAGCCCAGCAAGGCTGGAAGAAGCAAGGGGGCCACAGCCAGGGCACGAGGTCCCCAAGGGGTGGTGGGGGCTCAGGATTGGACCGGGAGAAGAGATGCAGCCCTGCTTAGCAGGGCGTCCAGGCCCAGGGCCCAGCTGGGTGGCTCCAGCACCATCTCTCTGTCCCATCAAGTGCAGAGCCCAGTGGGGAGCCTGCCTCCACCAGCAGGGCACCTCCTCTCCTAGTATGGAGCCCCAAACCGTTGTCTGTGCGGACCTTGCCGATCCTTCTCTCCTACGACAAATATCTCGGCATCCTGGGGAGAAAATCCTGATAACGCTCCATTCCCACCTCAGCCAAGACTTCATGCACCAATTTCTTGGGGTCTTGGGGTGAAGGCGGAGGGTGGGAGGCTGCAGGGGAGGAGAAGGATTCAGGCCTTTTCTTCCACAAGCCTTAAGGTCCTCTACTAGTCTGTGACCTTGGCAGTGCCTCCAAGACACATGCAATCCAAAACTACCTCCCACACTGCTTAGGACCAAAGAAAGACTTCCCAGGAGTTCCAACTGCTTTATGGAAGCTTCCGGATGTCCAACCTGAGAGTTTATTAAAAATGGTTTTAGGACCCCGCACACTTCCGGTTCGACACGGGCCATTGTTACTAGCAGTCATAAGCCCCATCTTCCCCGTTCTGAGCTGGGATGGCCCTGAGATCCAGGAGGATGGGGGAGACTATGAAGCACCAACAGTGAGAGAGCTGAGGGCTCGGTCTGACCCCGGGGGCTTCCTGGCACACAGCTCCCCTCGGCAGAGCCTGGCCCCGGTATAGAAGCAGAGGAGGTGAAACTTAGCTGCTGCCCCTGACAACAAGGCTCTGTTCTCTCTGGCTAGCCATTTGCCTTGCACGAGGGAGGGAGAAAGGAAGTGTGGACGGAGCGGCATTGACATGGCAGCTGTCACCGTGGTGATGCGGAGAAGGTGACATGCAGCCGTCCCTGCTCATGCATGACCTCAGCATGCTGGTGACATGAGAGCTCTCGGGCAGACAAACCATAGCTCTTGCCAGAGAAGAAGAGGAAGGCAGCTGGCCAGTGTGGCACGGTGGCTCCCAAGGTCATGGAGGGGCCACCAAGATCCCATGGGCAATCCAGCAGGCAGACACATTCCGGTGACCATGCAGGGACGATCCGTGACTGTCATCCAGAGCGAGAACCAATTACTCCCACCCATAGCCTCATTCAAGACAAATGCAGGGCATCGGCTCTGTCCTCTTAGTTCGATGCATGCACCGACCTTGGTGGCATCAGCGGGTCTGCAAACCCTGGAGAAGGTTAGTGTTTTAAAGGTCCCCCAGCGCCACCCCCCTTCCAAAGTACAGGCTGGCCCGGCCTATGTGTCTCTCCTGGGGTCAGATCAGCCAATGCCCCAGAGAGGCGGGTTTTCATGGGGAACAGCAAGAGAAGGAATAGGAGTGAGTAGGGTGGACTTCTCAGTTGTGGCCCCTGGAATGGCTGTCTGGATGGACTGTGGGGGGCGCCAGCCAGGGCCTAGAGCCTGCGGTTAGAAGGGAAGGGTGAGGGAGGAGGAGGGAGTGCAGCAGTTAGTAACATTAGCTGAAGCCGAGACGGCCGTACCGATCTCACACAGGTCCCCTCGGTAGCTGGGAAGGCATAAGCATGTGAAAGAGTCGATGGCATCCACGCAGGTGGCTCCATTCAGACAAGGGCTTGAGAGGCACTCATCAAGGTCTGCAAGAAACCAAGGGCCACCATTAGGACTCCTGCCGGCAACTCCAGCTTCGCAAGCACGGCAGCCTCTTTATGGGCGGCCAGCCCTGCGGCTCTCCAGAGGCCTGGGAGGGGTGGCTGGATTTCCTAAGAACCGTTGCTGCTGCTGCTGCCGCCGCCATCTTGGAGTGCAGAGCCAAAGATCCAACACAGGTTTTCTGGGATGTGATTCTTGGTTGGCAAGGCTGAGCATTGGAGCCCGGTTTCCCAGCGGGTGACGAACTCAGGTGCTGCTGAAGCCAGATGCCTCGCGTGAGAGGGAGCACAGAGTTCTTCCAAGACGCCTTCTCTTGTGACCCTTTCAAGAAGCCGAGGGGTCCGAACTGGTTCTAAACGTGGCAGCGAGCAGGGACTCTGGAAGTCAAGTTCGTGCAGCTCTTTCTTTTCCTTGCTTCTTCTGTAGTTATGAACCAAGGAAAGAGGGCTGTGCAGCACTAGAATGAACACGTGGTCTGCAGAGTACAGGGCCACGAGAAAATGGCAGCACGGACTATCTGCAGGAGACTCATTAAAATTGGGGGGTTGCAGACACTGTTTTTGTCTACGGTAAATAAGATCCTAGAGTATCGTGTGAAGCTAAAGCCAGCATTGTTCTCTCTGGGGGGAGGGACGGAAAGCCAGCCCAACACTTCCCCCTGTAATCTCCTTCCAGCTTACAGCCCCTGAACGTGGACATCTCGGAGAGTCACAGCTTCTAGTGGGGCTCCATCCTGGCTGATGGGAGACCAGCGCTTGAAGCCTGAGAGGCACTTAGTAAATGGCTGCTCAGCAGCACCAGCCTGGGACACAGCCAGGTCCCTGTCAGCCTCTTCTTCTCGGGCAGGCTCTTTCCTTCTGTTCTGTTCCAAGATCTCCTTTCTGGTTCAGCGTCTGCGGGGCTCGAACTGCTAAGTCACTGGCCTTTACATCAGATTTTCCTCCCTCCATTCGCTAAGGTGAGAACTGAATCTCCTAACCTGGTCTTTTTGCATCTTTCTGAGAAGCCAGGTACCTAGAGTGTCTCTTCTACTCCCTTTGCGTTTGTACGCCAAAGGCTCCTGCTGTTTCTTCGTTCGGGAACATGATAGAAGTTATTGTGAAGCTCCTCTTCCCAGGACATCATAAAAGTCTGCAATAAATGGCTCCCACTGTTCTTGGGGGCATCACGATACGTGGCTCAGCCTGGTATGTGCACCTGTGTTCATATAACCTTCAGGACTCGACGTGCCCAGCGGTGGTCTCCACGTGAGCGGCATCCTAAATCTGTTCCAGGACTTAGTTCTTATTCTCTCATAAGAGCAGATTAGACCTTAAAGTCAGTCCTCTGATGAGAAGGCCAAAGCAGGTTCTTCTGGATTCTTTGGCTAGCGGCTACTAGATGCTTCTAGGTAAGAGCTGGGTTTGTGCAATGGGTAGCCTGAAAATCTCAAGGCCTCAGGCATCTCTCTCTTGCCACGAAGTTCTTAACTTCATCCCAGAGACTGCACAGCATGGACCAGAAAGCAACAGTTCCAAGTCCCAAGCAAAACCAAAATGCATGAGGAACGGGCTGAAATCCCGGCATGCACCAGGATTCCCAGCAGCAGCAGTAGCAGCAATAGTAGGTCAGGCCGGTTGGCCGGGCGGAAGCTGGGGGCGGCTCTCCTGCTTCGGGAAAACTACTGTTCTCCCTTGTCCGTTAGCGTCATTACGGGAGGTGGGAAGCACTGGGCAAGGGGGTATTAAGCAAATGTAGGCGCTAAAGCAGTTGTATAGAGCGGGGACAGGAGCGGCCTCTGGCCAGCCCACGGGGGAGAAAGCAGGAAAGGCGGAGGCCCCAAGGGAGGCCAGGCCAGGTGGCTTCTAGGTGTTCCAGCGGTCACACCGCCTGCCCCCAGGAGCATGAGATCCGGCGAGCAGTGCGTTGTTTTCCTTCTGTGTTTGGCCAGGGCGGAACATCTGAGAAGGTGGTGGGGACCAAAACTGAAGGAACCAGTTCCTGGGCTCCGAAACTGTTTTGTGCAGAGCCCTGGAGTCCCAGATGAGGACAGAGAAGGGCCACGGTCCTCAAGACCAGAGAGCCCATGGCTGGCACTGGGGCATTTAGAGAGGCCAAGAGTCAGCACTTCCAGCAGTAGGAAGAGGGCGAGTGTCCCGTGTGGACCCTCTTCCTCCTGCTGGGTGTCTCACTGGCCACTCGGGCCTGTGGTGCCTCAGCTCTTCTTCCTTGACCTGGAAGAGCCCCTCTTGCCCTGCGATGCCACCTCTTCCTGTGAAGGGCGGGCAGGACATTGCTCGTCTTCTGGAACCACTGGAGGGGTTGGGCTGGGCCCTACGAGGAGGCAGAGTGGGGGATCCCTGACGAGGTGGTAGC
>NW_006430726.1:2701815-2708758 GCF_000325575.1 Pteropus alecto | reverse complement strand
GGTACCAGGATCTCCCAAGAATCTTTTCCGAGCCAGATGCTGTGTCTCACGCGCACATTACCCCCCACCAACATCCCTGTGGCACGAACGTCATTGTACCATTTTACAGGTAAGGGAACAAGTGAAGTGACTAAGCTCCTCACAGAAATCGTAGGAAAGAAAGCCTTTTTAAAATATATGATTAGAGAAAGGCTGCCCTTACTGTAGATTAGTTAAGGTCTCTTGTCACCTGCTTCTAATTTCAGGGTTCTGGGACTTGAGCCTTGTGGTGACTTTTGATACCAGCATCACATTTTTGCTTCAAGTATCAGGTTGGGGAAGGGCATATGCTAAGAATAAAGGGGTGTCAAAAGATACTAAGAGAGGGTAAAGGGGTTCCTGCCCTGGTGGCTGCCCCAGTCCCCGAAGGCCTGTTGGGTTCTGAGTCTGTTTCTCGCTGACCCAGGCTAAGCTGGCCGACTGAGCTGAGCGCCGTAACACTTCATTCAAGTCAGCTGCCCTGGGGCTCTCCACTCGCATACCTAGAGGGAGGGAAGAGGTGTATGCAGACCTGGTATGGTGTCCGCCAGGGATGGGCAGAGCCCTTTCCAGCGCACACTGAGGACTCTGGGCCTGGCTAGCTGGAAAGCACACACAGGGTCTCCCCAAGTGTCCTTCAGGTACACTTCTCCCAAGTCAGAGGCCGTGGAAAGGGACAGTCCCTGGGATCACTATGGCCCAGTGGAAACACCGTACCTTCAGCCAAGGCCAGGACCCTCTCTGGCCTCAGTCACGGCCCCCATATGTGGGCAATGGCAGACGCCAGGGTGGGAAGAGTGACCAGATGTCCACCGTGGTGCCTGTGTATCTATACGTACATAGATACCTCCTGGAGAAGTGCCAAGCGTATAGCATATTCATATTGCATAAATATATAATATGTTGTACGGTGTTAATTTGCACGTATGTTAATGTACATGGAAACAGAGAAGTCTTCTTGGTGTGTAATGCACAGCTGCTGGTGGACAGCTGCCCGGAAGGGGTTGCCTGGTAGTGGCTGTTTTTCTCAGGACTCACAGCTCTGATTTTGCACCTGTCCTAGGACTGAAGGTCTTATCTTTCCTGAAAGATCCTGATTTCTGATTTCCCGACTTTGGACAGAGGTGAGGGGGAGGGTGTGGGGGCAGTGCAGAGCCAACCTAAGAATATGAGCTTGGAGATAACTGGGTGTTTCTTCCCTCAAGGACGTGAGGTTGATGAGATGGCATGTGCTCATGGCCACCGGCCTCCAAGTGTTCAAGGAATGACAGGGAGATTCTATCACCTTGTTTTGGAGGCTACATCCAATCGGAGGATTCCCCCAGGCTCCTCACCTGTTCCACAGGCTGCTTGACCCCTGGCTAAGGACAAACCGAGGCCTGAGGGTGGTGGATACACAGTGGCAGGGCATCACTGGGTCACAGCTGACTGCAGCTGTGAATTCTGAAGCGGGGGGTGATAAGCACTGTCTGTATCATTTCCTTTGGGGTGAGAGGGGGACCCAAACTCCACCCAGACCCAGGCCTGCAGGGGACTACAGGGGCTTTCCTGGAGAGGTTTGCTCTGCACGATGCAAGACAGCCCCTCAGAGTGTGCCTCCCAGCATCCGTGGGCTGTGGCGTGACGGGGTGTATCCCATACACAGCCTCATTCAACATTTCTTTGAAGCTGCTCTTTTTATCTGCAAATTCAAGCACACTTTCCTTTCTACGAACAATCATTGGCTCGACAAAAAACTACTTCTCATTTTAGTGACTTGATTATTTTTTCTCTTAAACTATGATGTGGAATAGATGCTCTAGAAAGATGTGCCATGTTTTTCTTGAGTTCTACCCCTACACATCATTGTGTACCTCTGCTTCCCGGTCTGAGAAGCCTGGGCCTCAGCTGACCTTGGTCACTCTTCCCTCCTACAGTCCTTTCTGGGGATGAAGAAGGCCCTTCCCTCCCCTGTCTGCATTCCCTACCCCGATGAGGTTCTTACCTATGTCGCAATGCTCACCAGGGTAGCCAGGGGGGCACAGGCATATGACATGTCCCTCGATCTCCTGGCAGGTCCCAGCGCCACAAGGCTCCTCGGCACAGGACCTGGCAGGAGCTGCCACCCCCAGGGAGAGGCTGAGCATCAAGAATCTAGAGCCTCCGAGCCCTCGAGGTCCGGGCATGAGGTCTCCCAAGCTCATGAGGCGGACTTTGGGTCAACACATTTGCGAGGACTCTGTCCCCCTGGTCACCTGGCCATAGCACCTGGGGGCAAGGCTCTCTGACTCAGACAGATCTCTCAGCAGACAGGGAGGTGCAAGGGATCCCAAAGCGAACAGCAATGGGACAGGATCAGCTCCCGGTGCCTGGTGCTGGGGCGGTATCGAGGTGAGACAATCGCTACAGTACAGAGCAGTCACTCATACCAGGACTAGGGTGGGGACACAGGGTCTAAGGTCAGGACTCGGCCAAAATGACACTTCGTCATTCCTTAAACTGTGCAGGTTTGAACCCTGCATAAAGTACATATTTGGTTCAGTAGGTTCATTCTCTCATCTCATCCTCATTCCTTGGGAAGGGGACAGGAACAGAATTTTCACACCGTATAAATACTCATGCTTCCCTCTCCCGGTGCCAAGTACAAATAGTTCCCATATAAATGTTCTCATGATGTGACTTCAGTGCGACGGTAACAATCGCTAATCGTTAGGAGCATGTACTGTGCGTAAAGTATGATGCCAAGTGCTTGTTTCATATGGATTTATATGCTGTTTAACCTTCCCTGGTACTATTCCTATTTTACAGATAAGGATCAGAGAGGTTAAGAAACTTGCCTGAGGCTGCACAGCTAACCTGTGGGGAGCTGTGCTCAGAACCTTGAATCTACAGTGTCTCCTGCTATGTTACGGTCAGAACTATCCAAAAACATTTAAAAGAAAAAAAATCCCAACAGTACCTGCAGTGGTTGCCTCCGAGTCCTTTGTCTCTTCTAGGAAAGCTGGGATGGAAGCGTCTGTTGGGGTGGTGGCTGTTTCGGCTGTTCGGGTCTCTTCTCCTGAGTGCAAGGGGCTTGAGGATTCTATTTCTAAATGCGCCTCTGCAGGGCGCTCGGTCTGCTGGGTCCATTCAAACTCTGGGACGCTGGTGCTGATGACAACATCCAGCCCTGAGGCGTGACCAGACAGGTCTCCGCTGATTTCAGTCCTTTCTCCAGAAGCCACAGGAGTGGCCGAAGGCCAGCCCGATGTCTCTGCACCCACATCATAGGTGGTGGTCGATGCTCCACTCATTTCCGGTGGGGTCGAGCCCTCCCTGGGTCCTTCTTGAAAGGCTGAGGTGGTATCGCTCACTCCCAAGCCTGAGGCTCTCTCCAGATCAGCTTCATGGAAGGCAGAGGTGGTTTCACTCAGATCGGGGGACCAGGAAGCTCCTCCACTGGCCTCCGGAGCAGCAGACACCCCCACCCCAGCCTCAGGATAGGCAGAGGTCTCGCTGCTGGATTCTGGGATTGATGACGCTTCTATCCCAGAACCGGGGAACCTTGATGTAGCTCCACTGATGTCCCCAGATGCAGAGGCTTCACTGCTGGACTCAAAAAGTTGGGGGGTATGTGTCAAAGGGGGTCTCTGGCCGAGTTCCTGGGAAACAGTTGGTTCCGTAACACCCTCTATGAACTCAGAAGTGATTAAAGTAACTTCTGGAAGTCCTGAGGCCTCCCCACTGGTGCTCGTGGCTGCAGAGGATTCCCCGCTCACATCGCTGGTACCAGAAAAGTCCCCGCTAAAATACGGAGTACTTGATGGTGCTCCACTGGGCTCTACCAGCCCGGATTGCAGCCCGCTTAGGTCCAGAAATCCTGAAGGGTCTCCAGACACATCTGGCGCTCCAGAATGGGCACCGCTGAGTTCCAGAACGCCGGAAGGCCCTTCTCCTGCTTCTTGGGCTGTTGGAGGCTGGGTTACAGATTCCACCAAAGTCCTGTCTACGAGAGAGATGGTGGGGAAACCCGAAGAAAGTCCACTGCCATCATATGCTCCTGAGGGCAGGCTGCTCCCAATCTCAGCTCCAGAGGCTTCTCCGCTGACTTCGGCTACTCCGCTTGGTAGACCGCTGAATTCTGGGGGCTGGGATGTAAACCCACTGGAGTCGATTGCTCCAGAAGACTGTCCACTGACATCTACTATCCCGGATGTGCTCGAGGGGTCCGTTTCCCCGGAAGGGAGGCCGCTGAGTTCCACAGACCCTAAACCTTCTTCTTCTTTAAATGTAGTTGGAGTCACTTCGACCAAACTGGTGTCCACAAATGTGATGCCAGAAGGTTCGCCACTACCACTCATGGCACTGGACACCAGGTCAGGGATTCCAGAGGTTGTCCCACTGAACTCTGGCAACCCTGATGGCTGCCCACTGAGATCGGGGACCCCAGATGTTCCTCCACTCAGGTCGGTTATGCCAAATGGTTGACCACTACCAAAGAGAACTCCAGAAGCTTCTCCACTGACTTCTGGTTGTCCGGAGGGCAGTCCACTGAGCTCGGTCACTCCAGATGTCTCCCCAGGAAACCCTGATGGCTTCCCACTGACCTCAAAAAGCCCCGATGTTCCCCCACTGATGTCAGGAAACCCTGATGGTTGTCCGCTGACACCAAAGAGTCCAGATGTTTCCCCACTGATGTCAGGAGACCCAGATGCCTGGCCACTGAGTTCAGCTCCTGAAGGGAGTCCACTGGCTCCCCCACTAACGTCCAACTCACTGAACGGCAGCCCAGATACTTCTCCAGCACCACTGATGCCAATGGTTCCCCTCCCTTCCAGTTCACCTGCAGGGGTGGCTGTGACCACTTCCACCAACGTAGTATCCACTAGGGAGATGGTTGGGAACCCAGATGGAAGTCCACTCAAGTCGGGCAGGCCAGAAGATGGGCCACTTCCAAGGTCCATTCCAGAATACTCACCACTAAGTCCAGAGGGAAGGCCACTTGCTTCTGGAGCCTGCCCACTTCCTAGAGTTTCAGAAGGTATTCTGCCAAAGTCCAAGGCTCCAGAAGCTGACCCAATCAAGTCTTCTTTTCCAGAAGGAAGTCCACTGACGTCCTCTACTCCAGAGGCAGAGGTCTCTAAATGACCCTCTCCTCCAGAAGGAAGTCCACTGACGTCCTCTACTCCAGAAGCAGAGGTCTCTAAATGACCCTCTCCTCCAGAAGGAAGTCCACCAATGTCCTCTACTCCAGAAGCAGAGGTCTCTAAATGACTCTCTCCTCCAGAAGGAAGTCCACCAATGTCCTCTACTCCAGAGGTAGAGGTCTCCATGTGACCCTCTCCTCCAGAAGGAAGTCCACTGACGTCCTCTACTCCAGAGGTAGAGGTCTCCACGTGACCCTCTCCTCCAGAAGGAAGTCCACTGACGTCCTCTACTCCAGAGGTAGAGGTCTCCACGTGACCCTCTCCTCCAGAAGGAAGTCCACTGACGTCCTCTACTCCAGAGGTAGAGGTCTCCACGTGACCCTCTCCTCCAGAAGGAAGTCCACTGACGTCCTCTACTCCAGAGGTAGAGGTCTCCACGTGACCCTCTCCTCCAGAAGGAAGTCCACTGACGTCCTCTACTCCAGAGGTAGAGGTCTCCACGTGACCCTGCAGAGGTCTCTAAATGACCCTCTCCTCCAGAAGGAAGTCCACTGACGTCCTCTACTCCAGAGGCAGTGGCTCCTGGACCTTCTCCAGAAGGAAGTCCACTGACATCTTCTACTCCAGAGGCAGTGGCTCCTGGACCTTCTCCAGAAGGAAGTCCACTGACGTCCTCTACTCCAGAGGCAGTGGCTCCTGGACCTTCTCCAGAAGGAAGTCCACTGACGTCCTCTACTCCAGAGACAGAGCCCTCTAGGCCCTCACTTCCAGAGGGCAGCCCACCAACTTCAGAAGTGTTGGACCACGTAATTTTATATTCATCCCCTGAGGCCAGTCCACTTCCCAGAGGCAGGCCCGAGCCCACTGTAGAGGTGAGACCACTGGAGTCAAGGTCTTCCGAGGGCTGCCCACTCAAGTCCAGGGGCCCCAAGGCTTCTCCACTGCCTGTGAAGTCACCACTGACTTCTGGTGCCCCAGATGTCTCCCCAGAGCCTGGTAGCTCTGTCCTGCTGGGAAGTGGGGGTGAAGGTGTGAACGGCTCCTCTGAGGGGAACAGCTCCTTTGAGGGGGACGGCTCCTCCGAGGCCAAGGGCCCTTCTGTTGCAGAAGAGCCTTCTGTGCTCTCCTCTGTTGCTGCATTAGTGGGAGGCCACGTAGGGGGGACCCCTGGAGGAAAGGAGGAAGAATGATGAGGTGTGGGTTTAGTAACTCTGCCCCGATTTAAGCTCATGCAGAGAAGCTGAATTCCATTCCCTCTACAGCAAAACCTTCCTCTCAAGAGCTCAGAGATGTGTTCGGATATTTCCTAATGGAACTTCGCACAGTGTCTCTAGAAGGAGAGGGGGAAGGGACCAGGA
The DNA here is from genome assembly GCF_000325575.1 of Pteropus alecto. NCBI lineage: Eukaryota > Metazoa > Chordata > Mammalia > Chiroptera > Pteropodidae > Pteropus > Pteropus alecto. Next base: position 2,702,277 of record NW_006430726.1, on the reverse strand, counting down.
AACTCCCCACCACCCTCAGGCTGTGCATTGTGAGATTTTAGGGGGCACCATCCACACAACCTACTGGACGTGGAGGCCTGGCTACTACTGAAGACAATCCAGGTCATCTTTCAGGTACTTCTACATCATCTCATTTATCTAAATCCATGCTTCTCAAAGCCTGGGCTCTGGACCAACAGCACCAGCGCTGCCTGTAGGCTTGATAGAAAAGCAAATTCTCAGACCCCACCCTGCCCCACTGAATCAGAGACAGTGGGGCACGCACAGTGTGGACTTGAGAAGCCCTCCCCATGATGCTGACACTTCCCTGAGTGTGAGAATCATTCTTCTAAACACAGCCCTCTGAGGCCGAGAAGATCCCACAGACCTGGCAATGGGTAAGTGCCCGCTGGGGTGTAGGCTGATTCCCATGCCGTCTGGTTTTCTGGCTCAATGGTGAAATCTCGGATTGCAGTCGTCTCT
>NW_006430726.1:2694675-2699067 GCF_000325575.1 Pteropus alecto | reverse complement strand
GCAGAGGTCTCTAAATGACCCTCTCCTCCAGAAGGAAGTCCACTGACGTCCTCTACTCCAGAGGCAGTGGCTCCTGGACCTTCTCCAGAAGGCAGTCCACTGAGGTCCTCTACTCCAGAGACAGAGCCCTCTAGGCCCTCACTTCCAGAGGGCAGCCCACCAACTTCAGAAGTGTTGGACCACGTAATTTTATATTCATCCCCTGAGGCCAGTCCACTTCCCAGAGGCAGGCCCGAGCCCACTGTAGAGGTGAGACCACTGGAGTCAAGGTCTTCCGAGGGCTGCCCACTCAAGTCCAGGGGCCCCAAGGCTTCTCCACTGCCTGTGAAGTCACCACTGACTTCTGGTGCCCCAGATGTCTCCCCAGAGCCTGGTAGCTCTGTCCTGCTGGGAAGTGGGGGTGAAGGTGTGAACGGCTCCTCTGAGGGGAACAGCTCCTTTGAGGGGGACGGCTCCTCCGAGGCCAAGGGCCCTTCTGTTGCAGAAGAGCCTTCTGTGCTCTCCTCTGTTGCTGCATTAGTGGGAGGCCACGTAGGGGGGACCCCTGGAGGAAAGGAGGAAGAATGATGAGGTGTGGGTTTAGTAACTCTGCCCCGATTTAAGCTCATGCAGAGAAGCTGAATTCCATTCCCTCTACAGCAAAACCTTCCTCTCAAGAGCTCAGAGATGTGTTCGGATATTTCCTAATGGAACTTCGCACAGTGTCTCTAGAAGGAGAGGGGGAAGGGACCAGGAAACTCCCCACCACCCTCAGGCTGTGCATTGTGAGATTTTAGGGGGCACCATCCACACAACCTACTGGACGTGGAGGCCTGGCTACTACTGAAGACAATCCAGGTCATCTTTCAGGTACTTCTACATCATCTCATTTATCTAAATCCATGCTTCTCAAAGCCTGGGCTCTGGACCAACAGCACCAGCGCTGCCTGTAGGCTTGATAGAAAAGCAAATTCTCAGACCCCACCCTGCCCCACTGAATCAGAGACAGTGGGGCACAGCACAGTGTGACTTGAGAAGCCCTCCCAATGATGCTGACACTTCCCTGAGTGTGAGAATCATTCTTCTAAACACAGCCCTCTGAGGCCGAGAAGATCCCACAGACCTGGCAATGGGTAAGTGCCCGCTGGGGTGTAGGCTGATTCCCATGCCGTCTGGTTTTCTGGCTCAATGGTGAAATCTCGGATTGCAGTCGTCTCTTCCCCTAAGGGGACAGCAGCCACACCAGGTCCCACTTGGGTCACTATCCAGTCTTCTAAGTCGGACGGTGATGTAGGTGTGCTACCCTCCTCTTCGCCTGGAGGGGGTGCAGCTGAGACACCTAAAGGGGGTGTGGGTGGTGAGCATTCCTTCTGTACCAGTGACCCATCCCAGCTGGCCCTTCTTGAGGGGACCTGGGGGACTCTGAGGTGGGCCAGGCCTGTGCAAGAGCCTTGCTGGGTCTCTCCCCACCACCTCCACCCTGCAGTCCAGCAAGACCACCTTTGGCCTCCTCGATTTATAAGAGCCATTCGCATCAGCTATACACTATTGGATATACACATGCCATCAACACTGTACGTCAGGGCGGTCTGGGGCATCTCTTCTATAGAATTTAACATACACATTGGGCGTTACTTAAAAGCTTTATGTATATAAAAGCATTTTATCCCATCACAGCCTGATGAGAGCGATACTATTACAGATGGGGAAACTGAGGCACAGAGTTAAGTGACTTGCCTAGGCTCAGTGGTTTATAAGTGGCAGATCTAGTCTTTGAATTCAACCAAGTATCTGGTGCTGGACTCCATGCTGTCAATTACTGCCCGATGTTGCCTTTTTTGGGGGACAGAAATTAGGTTCCAAGTGCATCAGCATCAAAAACAGGAGAGTGCTATTTAAAATCCATGAAGCCATCCTGTGACCGCAGGGTAAAGGTGGAATTCGCCCACTGGGGAAACCGGGAGTGGGCTTGGTAAGAAAGGAAGCCGACTGTCTCAGTTACATAAAGGGCTGAGTTCACGGAACGTTGTGGGTGGCGGTGGGGTGCATGGCTGGGAATTTACTGGGGGGCAAAATGGCTTGGTTTCTGCTGCCCAGAGCAGGAAGAAGGGCGAGAGCCTCACTGAATCCTTTGAGAAAGGACTGGCCTTCTTGAGGTTGGCAGAGTGGGGCTGAACTTTCTTTCAACTGGGTTTAAAAGGTGCCCCTGGAAATCTGGGAAACTTGGGGACAGTCAGGCTTTTTTTTTTTTCATTAACTTTCTTCTGAAATAATAGATTCAAGGGAAGTTACAAAGACATTCAGTTTTGATGTATAGTATGTAAAATATGGCACAAGCTGTTACTACAATCTATATTCTGGTCAGTGCACCCAGGCTCAAGCACCCTGTGAGAACCCATCCGATCAGAGCCCAACAATGCCTTGGACACAGCCTGGCCATGTTCACTGAGTAGTTTGATGACATCACTCTCAGAACTGTGACTGCTATTGATGGTTGAGATGGCAGCGTGTGTCCTCAGCATGGGCTGATTTAAAATGTGAATTTTTAGTGCTTAGTGAAGAATAAGAGAATCATTTGACTAAACTCGTCACCAAACTATTTACGAGCAGGAATTTGATAAGGGTGTACAAATTAAAACAGTATACATATATGTGCTATTGATTTATGAGAATAAAGCTCAGAACATGTATTGAGCATTTACTATGTCCCGGGCACTATGCCAAGTGTTTCCATGCACGATCCCAGTGAATCCTGACAGCAACTCTTTGAAGTAGGAACTACAATTTTATAGATGAAGTAGAGGAACAGAGAGGTTAAGGGACTTGCCCAAGGTCACACAGCTACTAAGCAGCAGAGTCACAATGAAAATTCAGGTATGCCTGGGTTTAGAATTCTTACTCACTTCTCTCTACTTGTCTCTGGGAAACTTCTGATGGGTGCATCTACCTGGGGGTTACAGCCTCGCTCCAGAGCTGCCCCTGCACCAGAGGAACTGACTTTTTCCTCCTGGCTCCAATGGATGGGGACAGTGGACAGGGGCCAGGAGGGGTCAGCCCTGGGGAGTCATCTGCCCAAGCAGAAGTGGGGGCTGGAGGAGAGGTGAGGACACATACCTCGGAAGCAGAAGGCGTGGTGCCGGGACAGCGGGTCGAGGAGGCCTGTCTGGTTGGGGTAGAGGTAGACGGTTCTCACGCCGGGCTTGTCCCCGCCACAGGCGGGCCGAGGGGTGACTATGGGGTAGCGGAGGCTGCCGTCGGCCAGCCAGCCAGCGTAGCACTTGTCCAGGCCGAGGCTCCAGGCGGCATAGAGCTGGCCCGTGGAGGCCAGTGTGGCATTTTGGGATTCACAGAACTCCAGGGCTTCCTGGAAGGTGAACTGTTCCTGGCGTGTGGCAAAGAACACCTCCCCTGGGGGCAGAGGCAGGTGGCAGTGTGACCTTTTCCGCCCAAGGCCAGGGCAGCCCTTGCTCATGCAGGGGAAGGGCTCCCTCCGCCCCACTCCCCCAGCCCTACCCATGGGGTGGGACACCTGCCCTGACACAAAGACCCTGCCCAGCCCAAGAACGCCTCTCTTTGATCACTCCCCCTAAGATCTCCTCAGGCACTGGGAAATGGGGTGACCAATGGGGATGATGTCCCAGGAGTTGGGACTTTCAGTGCTAAAACCAGCAAAGTCACAGCCTACCCGAGATGAGTCAGGCACTCTGCATTTCCTCCATCCTTCCTTCCTAGATTCTCCAGTCACACTCAGGCACCCCCCTCCCCTGGCTAAGAGAGGAACCCCTGGGGCACGCTCACATGCTCCTGTGCTCCCCTACATCACAGCACTTATCAGCAAGCACTGTGAATGCTGGGGCCCCTACCTGTACCCCACCCCCACCCTGTGAACTCGTCAAGGGCAGCGGGTGGGCCTTGTAACCACTGCTGTGGGGTGGGTCCCAGTACCTAGACTCTACCCAGGGGCCTGTCAGATCTGGGGGAAGGGAATCCACATATACTGAACACATGCTTGGTGCCAGGCACTTTTCACACACATTGAATATTTTTAAAAAGCCTTTGATATGAACATAATTCAGCTCCATTTTACAGAGGAGGAAACCGAGGACTAAAGAGGTGACATAATTTATTCAGGTCCTGAGGCGAGCGAGGGGCAATGCTGACATCTTTACAGAATATCAGCATTTCCAAAATTGGGTTCAGTGGAACAGTAATTTGGTGATTTTAATTGAAATTAAAGAAATGGGATCAAATAAAAATAAAGGATCCGTGGTTAAGTAAGCTTAGGCAGTGCCTTGGTAAGCAGAGTTAAATAGGTTTCTCTTTTGTTTTTACTGCAGGACTTCTCAGAGCCTTTGATTTGTTCACGTGCATTGGGACTCTCCAAGAGGCAAATGTGGATAAATATATATATAT
>NW_006430726.1:2693597-2694324 GCF_000325575.1 Pteropus alecto | reverse complement strand
ACAGTGTAAAAACCAGCAAAGTCACATCCTACCCGAGATGAGTCAGGCACTCTGCATTTCCTCCATCCTTCCTTCCTAGATTCTCCAGTCACACTCAGGCACCCCCCTCCCCTGGCTAAGAGAGGAACCCCTGGGGCACGCTCACATGCTCCTGTGCTCCCCTACATCACAGCACTTATCAGCAAGCACTGTGAATGCTGGGGCCCCTACCTGTACCCCACCCCCACCCTGTGAACTCGTCAAGGGCAGCGGGCGGGCCTTGTACCTGCTGTGGAGTGGGTCCCAGTACCTAGACTCTACCCAGGGGCCTGTCAGATCTGGGGGAAGGGAATCCACATATACTGAACACCTGCTTGGTGCCAGGCACTTTTCATACACATGGAATATTTTTAAAAAGCCTTTGATATGAACATAATTCAGCTCCATTTTACAGAGGAGGAAACCGAGGACTAAAGAGGTGACATAATTTATTCAGGTCCTGAGGCGAGCGAGGGGCAATGCTGACATCTTTACAGAATATCAGCATTTCCAAAATTGGGTTCAGTGGAACAGTAATTTGGTGATTTTAATTGAAATTAAAGAAATGGGATCAAATAAAAATAAAGGATCTGTGGTTAAGTAAGCTTAGGCAGTGCCTTGGTAAGCAGAGTTAAATAGGTTTCTCTTTTGTTTTTACTGCAGGACTTCTCAGAGCCTTTGATTTGTTCACGTGCATTGGGACTCTCCA
>NW_006430726.1:2676345-2693495 GCF_000325575.1 Pteropus alecto | reverse complement strand
TCCACAGAACTCATTGCTTTTTTAAGAAGCTAACGCTCCCCTGCAATGCTGGAGGAATCCATATAAACCACCTGGGAAGGAGAGAAGGCCTTGCGCTGAGTGAGGGGCTGGGTGGGCCTTCTTTCTTCACTGGGCTCCTGGGTGACAGCAGGGGTGGGTGGTGGATTCCCACTCTCCTTTGTGTCTCCCTATCAGCCCTCTGCCCATCTGGGGCCCAAAATATAAGAACAGGGCCTGTACCCTCAAGCTTGTCCACGTAGCAGTAGACATCATAGGTTTCCGATGGTGGGCGCACGCCATACGTCCTGACCCCAGGGCTGCTGTCCTTGTCGCCCACACACGGGGTCCGCGGGCTCACAATGGGGTATCTGCAAAGGAGGGTGGGAGGGGCGGATGAGAACCTGTTCCAGGGTTGGGGGATGCAGGGCCAAGGGTGAGGCTGGTAGGCCACCCTGGGGGAGGGTCTTTGGTTGTCCAGTGGCATTCAAACCAGCAAGGAGCCCCTCATACTGGGTGAAGGATCTGGGGGACCCTGGGGGATTCCTAGCTTCGGAATTGAGTCCACTGCATGGAAGGGCACTGGGTCAAGCTGGAAGGCACCTGGGGGGGTGGGGCTCAAGGAGAAGGTCTTCTCTGTCTCTCGGGTGGAAATGACCAAGGACAGAACATCACCCAGGGCCCTTCCTTAACCGCTCCCAACATGCTTCAGGTCTGGGGGAGAAACTAAGAGCAGCCATATGGAGTCACCGATGAATTAATTAATCAACCCGCAGTGTAGCGCGTGTGCGCTCTGTGCTGGGCGCCGGGCCAGGATGTGGCTCCGCCGCCCTGACCTGTCAAGGTTGAGTTTGGGCTGGGAGGGGAGCCCGGCTGGTCCTTCACCTGACGGTCTGGTCCTGCAACCAGCCGGCGTCACACTGCTCGTAGCCCGCTTCGTAGGCGGCCTGCAGCTGCTCGGGAGAGGCGATGACCGCTCCGGTGCGCAGGCAGGCCTGCCGCGCCTCCTCGTAGGTCAGTGAGTAGCGGGCAGAGCCCGGGCGGTAGTGGAACACGACTCCTGGCGGGGAGGACGGGGAAGGAAGGAGACACATGGTAGACTCAGGACATGGACCGGGTGCCGCCATGCCGATGCCCCTGGTGCCTGGTTCTCGAGGCTTCGTGGGCCCCGAGGGAGCTCTGGCCCCTTGAGAAATGACCTCCCTTCATCCCCTCCTCCCTTCTCTGCTTCTGATCCCATTCCCAGCCAATGTGGACAATGAAATTTAAATGATTTACAATTTTTATTATGCCAGAAAATTTCCTTCTTCTTACAACTCCCTTCCCCAACTATTTAAACATATACATATCATTCTTAGCTTACGGGCTGTATGAAAGCAGGTGGCAAGCTGCATTTAGCCTGCAGATTGTATGTAGTTTTCGAACCCCTGTCCTGGAGAGCCGCCCAGTACGGTAGTTTTCAAGTGGCTCTATTCTGTGGAGGTGCCCGACTGGGCGAGGAAGGCCCTGGACCGACAAGCCCCGGTTCTCCATTCCACTTCGCCGAAACCCCTGTATCTGCCTGATACACACGCGCGCGCACACACACACACACGTTACCACCCACGACTTCATCTGAAGGAAATGCTTTGCGGCAAAAGAGGGTGAACGTCACTGGTCTGGCCTGTCCCCTTTGTTGTACAAACAAGGAGAGCCAAGTTTAAGTAGAGAGAGGCTTGTCCCAGGTCCCAGGTCAAGATGAAGGCATAGACTCCCAGACCAAGTTCTCAGTATATGCCCCCTCTCCACCCCCACACTGCTCCATGTAGCCCCGTGAGGAGTGGGCACTTACCTCCGGGCAATCGTGGCCGCCCAGGGACCTCAGCTGCACCTGGGGCTGCAGTCACCTGCACGACGTGGTCCTCGCTGGTAAAAGCCGTGGCGGGGCCCAGGCCAGGTGTGGACTCCTCAGGAAAGGCCCAGGGCCCGGTGGCCTCTTCAGTCCCACTCTCGGCCTCAGGGATGGCAGTGGCCTCCACGTCGGGGGCCGATGTGAAAGGTTCCTCAGGCTCCAGGGCAGTCGGGGAGCCGGGAAAGATGGGCTTCATGGTCAAGATCACGTTGCCTTGGGCTTCGCCCTCGGTGACGTTCCGGGACAGGGGCAGCTCCACATCAGGCCAGGTCACTGTCTGGACAGTGATGTCCTCTTCACCGCCCACCCCAAAGAAGTTTTCTGGGATGTCCACAAAGTCTTCACCTGGAACGGGGACAAAGACAAGCTTTAGCCACTCAGCCTGGGGCTGGCTCGAGGGAGGTGAGCACTGACCGGCTCCACTCCTCCCCTGCTTGGGAAGGAAAACACCTGCCGTGTGCCTGGCACTTTGCTGGGCCCCTTGTGGGGTCCTCTTCTATTCGACTAGTCATTACAGGGGTCTCCACGGGTTCCAGATTGCAAAAGAACGCCAAGTCATCGTAGCACAAGACGTTGACCCATCAGCTCACTGCCAATAAAACCAGTCCTGCTCCAACATTCTTCCCTGATCCTTCCCTGAGCCAGCCGCCTCCTCACTTATCCCTTGAGCCCCTTGTTGACCATCTGATGTTGTAACCAGTCAAAGGGACAATGTAGATCAGATACAAAGGGAAACTGAAAAATCTCACCAAAGATGCAGGGGCTCACGAAACTGATGAAACATGAGAGAACTACTTGCGTCAGGCCTGAAAAGGTGAGGGTCTGGCAGAAACCAGCTAGTTATAAAGAGAAAATCCACGAGGGTGTCATGTCTTCAAAAAGAGTGGTTAGAATATTGAAAGGGCGAGAAAGGCTTTGGGAGAAATCCTAATTATTTTTGCAAAAGTAACCCTCTTCCTGTAAGATCCGACCGTGAAAGCCGAATATGAAACGAGCTAGGCCACTGTGCCGTCACCGATTTTATCATAAAATTGATGCAACTTCATATTGTTTTTTTGCCCCTCTAAGAACTAGCACTTAATCATAATTATAGCCCAGATTGTGTAAAGTAGAAGATAAAAAGCTTACTTGAAAAAGTTTGAGTCTCAATTTTCAAAACAAAGTGCCTGTCAAAACTTTCCCCCCATTCTTTTCAAAAACACTTTGGCGCATTCAACGTCAGTGCATTCACTCTCAAGGGCAGATAACAGTGCTCCTGTGGGGGTGTGGTCTCCTATCAGGCCCCACCATTTTCCATGTGGTGCCAGCTCCCCAACTGACAGATGAGAAAAGTGAGGCTCAGGGCCTTGTCTTTCTAATGGTTACCCAGGAGCAGGTGGCAGGACTGGGACTGGGATTCAAGCCGGAGAAAACACAGACTCTAAACTCATCCTTTTAACCTTATTCTGGACGGGCAAGACGAGGCTGCAAATAATGCAGCCTCCAGCAACTCTGAATTAGCTCTCGTAGAAACCAGTGGAAAAGGGGGTGCTAAAACTCAGTGGCCCCGTGAAGAGGTAAAAACCAGCCGCCTATTCTAAGATCTCTTCCTCTGGGCCACAATTACGGTGGTGTGAGCCCCCTTCTGGCCTCCAGCCCCAGCCTCACCTGTGTAGCAGATGGCGTCGTAGCGGGATGAGGGGTCCGGGTATCCTGTCTGGTTGGCGTGCAGATAGACGGTCCTCACACCTAGGAGGTTGCCCCCACAGTTGGGCCGGGCCTTGGAGATGGGGTAGCGCACGCTGCGGTCGGCCAGCCAGCCAGCACTGCACATGTCCATGCCGCTCTGCCAGGCCAGGTACAGCTGGCCCGTGGTGGCCAGCCGGGCGCCCAGCCGCCGGCACTCATTGGCGGCCTCCTGGAAGGTGAACTTCTCTGGAGACGTCGCATAAAAGACCTCACCTGTGAAGGACACAGCCAGCAGGGTAAAGATCTTCCACTCACTGCCCTGTGTCCCCAGGGAGGTACCTCGTGTATCTGTATCTCAGATCCTGCCCTCCACTTCCTATGGGCTTTTGGGCAGGGTAACATCGATTTCCTCAAACAGGGGGACCAAGAAAGAAGCTGCCCGAATAACAAGGACATGGGGAAAGCATAGGGCAAATGTCAGGCCCAGGATGAAATATTCCTGCTCAGAGCATCTCTGCTCCTCACTTTGCTGGGGAACTGCCCACCACTAGGGCGCCATGCCTATGAGATAAGCATCACTCGTTCAAGCAATCCTTTTAAGAAATTCAAATTCTGATGGAAGAGCAGACATCAGACTGTATCCCTTAGAGCAGGGGTCTCTCGGCCCCAAAGCATCCACAAGGGCATTAGTGGGGTCTGTAAGCTCTCTTCACTATTTCCAAAAACCTGACAAGGTTATGCCAGGGGTAGGGGTAGGGGTTGGGCAATGGGCATCGAACCTGGGGATAGCCCTGGTTGTCTCTGCTCAGTGATGGCTCTGATTGGCCATTGTATTTGTCTTCTGTTAGCCAAAAACGGGAACACAAATACTTGTTAGTTGAGAATGAGGAAAGGGGGCCATAGTGGCGAGAAAGCTGGGGACTGTCCCTGCCTCAGAACGAACCAGGTTGTCACTCTTTTTTTCTCTGGCCCCAAGGAAGCTGTGAGCTTGGTGGGGGCCGAGGTGGCAGAGGCCGGAATACATAAGGGTGCAGATGGGGAAAGGGTTGTCATCCACATGCCGGGGTAATGGGTAGCTCTGATTGTGACTAAAATTAGTGCCCTTTACAAACCAGAGAAAGATTCTAGGTTCCTTATTGCTAGCCCTCCTGTTGGTTCCTTCCAAAACCAGCCCATTGGAATGGCCTGGGCAGGGCTGGGGGCTGGCAGTAGGAAAGCTGAGAGAGGGTGGATGGACAGCCAGCTCTCCTGGCATCTATAATTCTGATGTGCCCAGCGTGGAGTGGCCTGGGGTGTCCTTTGTGAAGGTGACAAGGTTGGGTTAGGCTTTGATGGTGCAGTGGACCTTGGGACAGTGATGGATGCTCAGAGCAGCAGGGGTCCTGGCTGGGAGGGGGCTCTCCCAGCTGAGAGACAAGCAACAAACACTCTTGGGCCCAGTGGTGGCATCGAAAAGTTTGCAGGAGCCTGGGACCACTGGGGCCTATAGGCCCTACTCTCCCTTCCCCGACTCCTCCCCCCCATTCTCACTGGGCATGGCAGGGAGGGTGGAGTATGTGGTGCCCTGGGTTAGTGCCCTGCCCCAGAGGAGGTCCTGGGCCTATAGGCCCTACTCTCCCTTCCCCGACTCCTCACTGGGCATGGCAGGGGAGGGTGGAGTATGTGATGCCCTGGGTTAGCGCCCTGCCCCAGAGGAGGTCCTCAGGATTTCAAGAGTCAGGAGGGTGAAGGGGATGGAAAGGGATCCCCTGGGAAAGGGGCGCGGTGGCCTCACCCTCCATCTCCTCGGCGAAGCAGTACACATCATAGGTCTCATTGGTGTCTCGGATGCCATAGGTTCTCACACCGGGAAACTCGTCTTTGTCCCCATAGCAGCCTTCCCGTGGAATGTGGATGGGATATCTGCCAGGAACACAAAGTGGAAGGTGTGACACTAAGGGACAGAGCAGGCCTGTGTCCTGTGCCCTTGTATCCTCCTCCCTTGTGGGAGGATGCGGTGACTTGCTGATGCGTTTGCTGGTGTCGGCCTTGAATGTGTACACTCTTTGTTTTCACAGGTTTTCTCCAGCTTTATTGAGATGTGCATTTTCACAGCTATTGGTGATTAAAGGCAGCCCACTGGATATTTATTGAATATTTACTGAATGTTTCTTGGCACCAAGTATGTTCTATCAGGAGACTACCAACCTTTACTGTGAAAGGCCAGATAGGAAATATTTTAGATTTTGGAAGAGTGATGATGTGTCATTTGCATGGAGAGAATGCTCCTGTCAGACAAAGCGGCTAGCAGCCACTCACTCCATTGCAGGTCAGAAGAACAAGGATCTGGGACCTAGAGTTGGCCATGGCTTCCTCTAGCCCCAACCTCGGCTGGCCATAGTGTCACAGTGGCAGCAGCTCAGTGCTGGTCAACGTGCCAGCCCATCGTCCTCCCCTCCCCGCTGGAGGCCTGGGGGCTCACCTGACGGTCTGGTCGGCCAGCCAGCCGGCGTCACACTGGTGGAAGCCGTCCTCATAGGCGGCCAGCAGCTGCTCGGGTGTGGCGATGATGGCGCTGTTCTGCAGGCAGGCTCGCTGCGCCCTGTCGAAGTCCAGGGTGTAGCGCGTGGAGATGGCTCTGTAATGGAACACAATGCCTGCAAGACAGGCGCGGGCCAGAGAGCAGGTCAGGCACAGCCTCCCATCACTCAGGTCCTCGCAGAATTAGAGCAGTAGTCACAGGGACCTTGGAGTCATCTGGTCTAGCTGCTGCATGGATCCCCTTCCCACACCTGCACGTGGTCCTTCCGCCTTTGCTGGCATACCTGCAGTGATGGGGAACTCACTACCCACAGGGCTTCTTTTTTGAATACCTATGATAATTCTGATACTCAGAAAGTTCTCTGAATTGAACTAAAATCTGCCTCCTTATAATTTTTCGTGTCACACCAGGACCGCACGTTGGCTTTGGGGAAAGAGACACTGAGAGTCCCGTGTACCCTCAGCCAAGGGGCATCCTCAGCCATGGGAGCCCCGTTTAAGGCACCCCCAGGAGTGGACTGTCTCCCAACAAGAAAAGTCTGGTGCTGACCAAAGTTCTGAAGCCAACCAAGGGCACAACTATTCTTTCCGGGCCATCGAGAGAAAGGGGACTGGGGATCTTCATCCCTTTCTTGGGTTTCTGGAACCGAAGATGGGGGTGGGGAGGTGGGGGAAGGAAAAGCCACCTGGATGAGGATTCAGAAGGCTGCCCTGGCTCCCATCCAGGGCAGCTCCAGGCAAGTCTCTCAGCCTCAGTTTGCTTGTCTATGCAATGAGGATGATCACAAGGCCCTCAGAATCACGGGATCGTTGCAAAGGACAGACTGTCATTTCCACGTGACTGTGGCCAGGAACTATTCAATCCCCTCAAAGTCCAGAGAGAATGATATCACCAGGTCTCGGTCACAGTTGGGTCTGAGTAATTTGACGGAGGTGCAAATTACTCATGGGGAAGACACCTTTCTGGTTCTTTCCACAGGTCAACCAGTGTCCCTGGGGAGGCTCTCACCTTTCACCACGACCTCCAGGGTGGCCTCGCTGTCCTCGATGCCGTGCATCACCTCGCAGCGGTAGACCCCAGAGTCATTGGAGCGCAGGCTCTGAATTTCCAAGGTGGCGTCGCTGGGGATGGCGGGATAGTTGGGCAGCGAGACCTTGTCCTGGTAGGCACTGTTGACCCGCACCTGTCCTTCAGTGGCCACCAGCAGCACCACCTCCTTCTCCTTGGAAATGCGGCTCCACTTGATTCTCGGGGCGAGGGGGGCGGTGGAGGGGGCGGTGGTCACAGGGTGCATGGGGTCGATGAAATAGCAGGGGATGGTGACGGAGGTCCCCAGGAGGACCCGCAGTGGGGATGGTTCGGGGATGCTGACACTCAGTGAGTTGTCAGGGTCTGCGGGAGAGAGGTGGGGAGGCGGGTGAGAGACAGACTCGTTAGTACCTGGAGAGGACGAAGCAGCCTACCTGTCAGCATTTCTGGAAATGACAAAATCCAATAAGCCTGTCTGTGTCCGTGATGAGGGGAGCTCTGCACTGTACAGAATTCCCAGGAAGCCTTGCAATACCCTTCCCAGAGCAGCGTTCTTCAAGACCCTGGTGTCTGCGCCTGAAGACAGGAGCTATGGAGCCAGGAAAGGGTTGCTGGGAAGGGCAGGGGGAACTTCAGAGCTGAGACCGCCTCTGTCTCAAACTGGGGTGCCTCAGGGGATGCCACGCCATAGGATAAACATGACCCCTCTCCTCAGAATGACAGCTTGAGATTTTTAGGGGAAATTATTTTGGGATAGAAAAATTATTAAGAGGAAGGGGAAAAAAAAAATCAATACGTCTTAAAAAGCTAAGAGATAAAACTTCAGAAATAGGTCCCCCATGAGGAGGTCTGCCTTGGGCTCCATCCTGACTTTGTTGGGGAACTGGGGGACCCAGCTGAAGAAGCATCGAGAAGATCAGACATTTAAGTTTTCAGAGAGTCCAATGGGGATAGTGGTGGGATATGACCAGGTTCTAGAAAAACATCATACAGAGTATTCGTCGGGACGTCGCTGCATGTTTACCGAATCCCGTTAGAAGTAAAAGGTCTTCCTAGAGTGGGAAAGAAAGAGCTTTTGAAAAAAAATAGCACCTTTCATAGTGAGTCGCACACTTACGAAATCCTTTTTCCCAGGCGAGGCTACAGGTTGAACATAAAAATGTCTCAGATATTTGTGGGTGGTAGGTACATAACAGGGCAAGGAAAGGGGGGAGCCAGGAATGTTTGGGGTCCAGCCCTAACCTTTTGATGTCCTGGGCAGTCACCATCAGGCTCTTCCACAAAAATCTCCCTTTGAATGCTCAGCCCTAGCTCCACGACCCAGCATGGTGGTCCTCTGGGGAGAGCCGAAAGTGACGGCAGTGCCCAGCTCTGCCGTTTTTGAAGGTCTCCACCAACCCTAGTGAACTGGTTTGACTGTGTGGGCAAACCACTGCAGGTTTACAGCCAGGGGCTGGGTATTTGTGGGTCCCAGAGCAAGAGGACAAATGGAGACTCAGATACCATATGTCTAAATATTTCAAAGTTATAAATCAAGCACACAGGTCGTTAAATAAAATATGTTCTATCTTCCTAATTAACAATGATAACTTTCAAAATGAAAGGCCAGATTCAAATGTAGCGATTCTTGGGGCTTGGCATTGGGATGTGGTGTCCAGTTGGGGGGCTGGGAGCCAAGCCCCCTTCTTTTCCCATCACTACTTTGGACGGTGAGGGGACTGTGTTGATCCCAGCCCTCACACCTAGCTTTGCCCACACCCCATACAAACAGTCACCCTTTTACCTCTCCCTCGGGCCTAGGGGTGGCTCACACCAGGGGCATGACCCCCATAGAGGAGGAACCCATGTGGTACTAGTGGCTCGAGTCCACTCGGGCAGGGAAGTTTGGGCGTCCTAGGTACCCAGAGTGTGGTCTAAAGGGGGCACACAGGTCTGGGTAGACATGTCTTGTTGTCCCTAAAGACTCTTCACCCTTTAGGGAGCATGAGGGCTGGAGGAGGGTCACTGGTGGGGGGCTCTAAAGTGCATGGGTTTGAGTGAGATACATCCTATTTTGGAGTGAGCTCGTCCTGGGGTTGGTGGAGAGTTCGTTCATTTGTCTCAGGAATTGATCAGAAATCTGTCTGGTGCCTGCCACATGTAAGAGGCCAGGTGCGGGGACTTCCTAAGGATGGTTTGTCAAGAAAGACAAAGATCTGTGTGATTTGTTGGGGCTTCTTTCTGACTCTTTCTCAGGCGACTATCTCTGATGCTCCAGCTTATCTTCCCTCGGCCACTTTTTCTCTTGGTTTCTCTATGTCCTGCCCCAACCCCAAGCTCAGTGTGCAGTGGTTCTAGGTGAGATGCATGGAGAGGATGCTGGGAAGGTAGGCGCCTGCCAGGAGCTCCCCCCATCAACTATCCATCCTGGAAGACTCCTGCAGGCATGCACGTGTGTTCTCACGCACAGGAGCTCCCACTGCAGTTATGCTCACCTTTGCCAGAAAAGGGGCAGGGCCAGGAAAAGGCCAGAAAAGGGGGAATTCTATCCCTGGGACTAATAGCACCAGGTTCAGTACCCAGAACCCAGCACCCAGTCCTCAGTGCCAGCTGCATTAATGAGACATGCACAGGGAATGTCCTCACCTGAAACTTCTACTGAGACAGCTGCGGTGATGACCCTCAGAGTCACAAACACCAAGAGTAAAGTGGTCATAGTTCACCTGGAAGAGGGGAGGCAGAGGTGTTATTTGGAGGTTTAGATTTGGTGAGGTCGAGGAGGGTCACGTGACACACAGCACAGGTGATAAACTCCACGTCTGAGGATCTGAAATCACACTGGGATAAGGAGGCTGCATGTGCTTCTCCAAGGATCTTCTCCTCACGAAACCTTCACAGATTTCCCGGTTCAATGACAGGTGTTAGGCTGGAAACGTCCTCCTACCTTTTTAAGGGAATTTCCCATCTTTCACCCAGCGAAGGCTCCATCTTAAAGGATCTCCGTGATGGTTCTCAGAACTTGACTGGGTCACGGGGTGCTCGGGTATTAGGTCAAACATTATCTGAGTGTGTCTGTGAGGGTGTTTTCGGATGAGCTTAAACATTAAAATCTGTAGACTGAGTAAAGCAGATGGCTCTGCTAACTTGGGTGGGACCCATCCGATCAACTGAAGGCCTCTATAGAACAAAGACTGACTCTCCCTTGAGCGAGAGGTAAATCCTCTTGCCTGATGACCTTCAAACTGCCTTTAGACTCAAACTGAATCATCGGCCCTTTCTGGGTCTTGAGCTTGCAAACTCAGGCTGGAACTATACCCTAGCTCTCCTCGGTCTCCAGTTTGCTGAATGCCTCCATAATTGTGTGAGCCAATTCCTTGTAATAAATCTCTTTACACACACAGACACACACACACACACTTGCAACTGGTTCTGTCTCTCTGGAGAACCCCCAAGCCCAGAGAAATGACATGAATTACCCGACCGCCCTGATGAAATTTGGATCTGCCGCCAACTTCAAATCCAGGAATCTTGTGTATTTTAGAATGGAGAATGCTCCAAGGTGTCGGGTGAGATTCAGGGGCCTGGCTGGGAAGGATGCTCACCCGGAGACCTCTGATGAGGCTGTGGGATGGACAGATTAATCATTTAGGAGAGAAACAAGAGCCCAGGACCCCTGGAGCCCTCCTACAGGCCCAAACAGTGACTTCGTAGGAATCAGAAAACCAAGCCTTCCTTATTGACATCTGCTGGAAAGCTGTCATACTAAGTATACCAATCTGTGACAACCACAGCATAAAGGACATTTCCTGCACAATTGGGACCCTGACTCCCCGTGGGCTGGTGCAAGCAGACCCCAAGAAAGCCCAGCTGAATTTATAAGAGATCAAGCAGAGCAGAGGTTCTCAACCTCAGCCGCACATTGAAATCACTGGGGCTTCGGTCTGGCCCTCGGGCATTGAAACGGCTCCCCGGAAGGTTCTAACGTGCAGCCAAGATGGAGCAGCACTGGCTAGACACTCGGGACTTGCCCTCTGCAAGGTGCGCCCGATGGTATGCATTAGTTGTTCTGTTGGATGGAACTGCATAGGCACCCACCCTGCCCTCCTCTCCAGGCTGCCAATGTGCAGTCTTGGTTTAAGACATGTTTGCATCACAGACACTGCACAGGGAGAGAGGAGGAAGTGTCAGAAGGAAAAGATGACCTGAGACTGAAGGTCTCTGGAGCTGAGAGTATGAGGTGGTGGCTCGGGCTTCCCACCTTGGCTCCGTCAGAGTCTGATGGCCCAGCAGGTGTCGCTGTTGACATAGTCACCATCAGGTGGGGCTGGATGGGTCTGGGGATGAGGGGACTCCTGGGGTTCCCATTCTAGGAATGCATGGGGGAGGGGTGGCTGGGGCCCAGGACTCCGGGGACTCTCTTGGGTGACCCTGTTCTGCTGTTCTGAGTGATCTTTCCACCATGATCCTTCATTCATTCCACGTGTCCATGTCACCCTAGAAATGAAAAGCCTATGTGGACACTGCTAGGGGCACAGAGATAAATGCATGAGGCAGGTCTTCGTCACAGCACAGGAAGTCTGAAAAGTCCCAAAGGCCTAAGAAGCAGCCCCTCACTTCTCCTTAGGGATTTTCCTCCTTAGATGCTGCCTTCAAAAAAAAAAAAAAAAAAATTCTCCGGGGCTCCGAGTTTTGGCACTGTGAGGGGTCACCGAGCTGTGGCGCTCTCATTCAGCCGAGTGTGACCACTCACGGCCAGGAAATAGTCCCCCGGAGGCTCGAAGGGTAAGGTGTCCCCTCCACTCTGGGGAGGGGGCTAGACTTGTGGGCTCCTCTCTTCCCAGAGGCTCAGGGATTTCATGTCCAGACACAAGGCCGGCCTGTTCCTCTTCCCTTCACTGGGAAGTTTGTGTATGTTTTCGGAGTTGTGTTTCTCTCCTCACTCTGAACAAGCCCGACATTGTCCCGGATGCTGTGGTCCTCTGCGGGGCTTGGACCAGCTCTGTTTTTCTCCGTGGCCTCGACCAGAAATGAAAAGGGCGGGGATTTGGGTTGTGGAGGGGTGGGGGTGGGGAGCGGCGTGGAGTGGGTAGAGAAACCCATTTTATTTCTTCTTTTTAAAAGACAAACTTTGGGATAGAAATATGGCAATAAATATGCCCTTGTGTTTGTGTTTTCTTAGCTGTAAAGAAAATAGGGAGAAATTCCATTCTGTCTGGGTTCCAAGTGTCTCCAGGACTCACTGAGTCTTTTATGGGAGGAGATGGACTTTGCTAGCCCTGGAAACAGGGAGGCCTTTCTCCGTGGGAGCAAAGTGAGTGGTGGTGGGAGGACTGTGTACCTGGGGCAGAGGAAGGGGAAAGGGAGCACCAGAAATGCAGGGAAAGAAGGGTTTGGGGGAGCAGGAAGTAGATGCTGCCGGGTGAAGGCCGTGTGTATGTGTGTGTGTGTGTGTGTGCAAGAGAGAGAGAGAGAGAGCGCGTGCCACATAGTTGGGGACAGGGAAACCCTTCACCTTCTCAACAGCTAGACTCTGTCCCATAGTTGCCAACATGCCCGGGGCCTTGGCCTTTATCACATCAAATTATAGAATTGAATGGGCGGCTCACCAGCTTGCCTTGAATTCCTCAAGTGCAATGGAGACCCCCAGACCTGGGTCCTGGTCCTGGCTTGGCCACCTACTCTCCACTTCCCTCCCCTCTCCTCTCCTCTCTGTTTTTGATTCTGTCCTGAAAGCAGTAAGAGGTTCCATGACACCAAATAAACCAGTTCTGAGGTTTTCCCCAAGATAAAGTTGAACAGCTCCAGCTTCTTCAGTGTTTATCCAAATACAGAAGAAAAAAGTAGCGGCTGTCATTTTTGATGGCAAATCTGACCCTTGCAGGCTGACGGAGTGAAGGCACATGTAGATGGGGACTCTGAGGGGCTGGACTCTAGGATGACCGGCTATCCGCTCCCAAAAGCACCCACTCTGACCCAAGGGAAGGCTGGGGTCCCTCCGAGGGGTCCGAGAGCAGGACACCTGCTGTTTTAATAATATGGGACCCACCCCCCATGGCTGTTTAAAGATTGATAGAGACACTGTGCCAGTCTGGCCCCTTTCCTGAGGGTAGGGACTGTGTCTCAGACTCTGTCCCCAGCTCAGGGTCTAGCACTCAGCAGGCATCCATCATTAGTCTCCCTGCTCCCTGGTGTCAGGCCTGGGTGAACCTCTCTGAAGGAACTGGAAGACAGTTTAGTGGTTTGTAGGATGGCTCCTTGTCCTGGGATAAGGGCGAAACTAGATGACTTTCCACAAAGAATGAAATTGCCTTCATTTCAAAAACAATGTCACCACACTACCAAATATTTGGGAAATAGAGAAAACCAACCACCATAATCGTCGATTCCAACCCAATCATTATTTGCATTTTGATGGTTTTCCTTCTAGTCTTTTACCTATGGCATCTACTTGTATTTTACGGAGTTGTCATCTTTTCGTGTCCTGTTTACTTTTTCCATGCAACACAGTAGATCGAATGACTCTTTTTTTGTTCCTTCAGAACTGATGACTATGGGGGTTTACAGTCACGACCTCCCTGCCAGGGGTCCTGTCCACGTGGCCAAGGCAGGTGGTCTCTAGCCTGTGATCAAGTGAAAGGTGCTCATTCCTTCACAAGGTGGCCGGTGCCGTGGCTGGGCAGCTCCGATTGTGCCCAAGATCTTCCAAGACGGAGTCAAAATGACCCACTCCCATAATAATCTCCACCCATGACTTCTGTCCTCAGGAACCACATTCAACATGTCCACTCCTCTCACAAAGGTCCACTCACAATGGACCTTCAGGGGTCCAAGCTGCTCTCCCCTCTACTGTTCTCCCATGAAGACATTCCCAGTCCCTCTATCTCTTCCTCATGGGGTCTTCCAGACTCTCTCTCCTCCCTGGAGCCACAGAAGGTCAGAGCTCTGATAGACTTGAGCAACTATCAAGTCCAACTCCTTTATTCTACGAGCGAGGAAACTGAGGCCCGAAGAGGTTAAATGACTTGCTCAAGGCCACACAGTATGTTGGAGATGGAACCAAAACCTGGTTCTAGGAGTCTGGCTGTCATAATCCTGTGTTCATGAGATCTACAGGGCAGTGAGTATGTCTGTCCTGTTCCTCAGTCTCCCTGGTCCCCAGCAGAGTGCCCAGCACAGAGA
Organism: Pteropus alecto; assembly: GCF_000325575.1. Lineage (NCBI taxonomy): Eukaryota > Metazoa > Chordata > Mammalia > Chiroptera > Pteropodidae > Pteropus > Pteropus alecto. Next base: position 2,679,231 of record NW_006430726.1, on the reverse strand, counting down.
GGGGCAATAGGAAAATGCCTGCTGAGTGAATGAATAAACAAATGGCAAGTCCAAGCACCTGAAGTCATTTCCTTCAGTTCCAGGTCTCGGAGGGAAGGTGGTGGTGGTGGTGCCTGGAGACTCACACTTGATGAAATAGGTGCACAGTCCCTGAGGTAGCTCACTCCCATTTTGCATTCGATAAATCTCAGCTAGAGGTATATTGCTTGCTTGCGATGTGCATGGCTGTACTGATTCGTGCTAGCACGTCAGCATGGCATGTGACTTTGGGAAGGTCACAGTCCATATGTAGCCCAGCAGTCTATATGTGACAACCAGCACTTTCCCTTCCCAGGTCCCCAGAACCGGAAGTATGCTGGAGCTGGCCTGCAATATACCAGTTCGCCAGAACCCATTTTAAACATCTCTTCCCAACTATTTAGTGACATCACGTTGACAGCTTGAAATTGGTCATAATGGGTGTATTCACACCATGGAAATCAGCAAACACTGAAAACGAGGGCTTCTTTTCCCTCTCCCCTTTTTTGAGAGTGGGCTTACCAGTACACTCCTGGAAATAATTAATAACTAAATTTTTTAAAAAGCCTGGGGGAAGGATCATGGGAACTTCTCCTTGTCTCGTGAAGTCTCATTCTCCATGCACCGTGCTGTCCTGCATGAGTCCTGGGGGTTAGTAAAGCTGACCCTGCAACCAAGGCCAATATGCTAGCCTTCGGGCAGGGCACAGCCCTGTTTGTCTCCATGTCATAGTCTCGGGCCCAGCTTGATCCTGCCACTTCAGTGCAGGCTCGGCCAACGTTTGCACGATAGTGAACTTTGTGTCCCCCCCTGCCCTGACCCCACATGGCTCCTGTGTCCTCCAGGACGCATCACCAGGCCCTGCCCCTTGGTTCTGCTCTCTCAACTGTGACTGCTTTATAGCCACTTGAGCACTTAAATTTTCTATTGTTCTACAAAGGCTAGCTTTGCTTCATCACACAGACTGTGACCTCCTTAAGTCTGAAAGTCAAGGCTTAAGTAAAAAAATAAATAAATAAATAAATCCTGGTGTTAACTCGCACATTGCCTGGAACAACAAAAAAATGGTATCTGACACCTTCTTGTTGGATGAATGGGCGGACCTTGGAATTTGGTAGACTGGTTGACCAGCAAGATTCGCCAGTGTACAGCCATGCCACCCTGAATGTGCCCAATCTCATCTGATCTCGGAAGCTAATCAGGGTCAAGCCCAGTTAGTACGTGGATGGAAGACCACTTTGGAATACCAGGTACTGTAGGAGTTAAAAAAAAAAAAAATGCCAGTAACCAAGTGGCTATGTGTCCGTGACTTGAGTCTGGTGCGGGCGAGGGGATTAGAAAGGCCCAAGGTCACCTGTTCCTCCAGCCATCGGCCCCCAGCACGTCATTTCTGTTCAGGCTAATTTCCCAGCAGTCTCTCTTTTCTTGTCATTCATTGCGAGGCCAATGCTTCATCTGTGCATGAAAGCGGTGGCATATGCACTTGAGGTTGGGATTTTAAATCCAGCATAGAGAAAGGTACATGGATCTCACACCAAGGACACAGCAGGCCAGAGTAACCTCCGACTGCAGCTACTAATTCTCCACGTGCTCTGAGCAGACGGGGTGAGGTGGTATGGCAAGGCGGAGCCAGGAAGCTGATTCCAGTCCTATCTCTGTCTTAACTCATGGGGGAACCTCGGTTTACCCATCTGTTAACTGGTATAAACACAAGCTTCACCCCAGGAAAACTGTAAAGGTAATTTTTTTGTGAATGAGAATACTTTTTTGTATTTCTTTCTCTTTCTCTTCTCTCTTCCTCCTCTTCTTTATTCTCTCTCTCTGTATGTGTGTCTTTTTCCATGTAGTCGATTTCCTTACTCATCTTTTATTACTTGCTCCTAGATCTTACTGAAATGCTGTCCCGCGTGGGTGGTCATTTGATCCGCAATGATAGCAAGCAATGGGCAACCCACCCCCCCACCCCCGCCTCGGTTAACCTAGGGCTCACTTCTGCATTCGTCCCCAAGTCTAGGTGGACACAGGATGTGGGTTCCAATAAACCTATGGACTGTAAAGGAAGATCCTAATGCTGCCATTGCCCTCACCAATGACACAAAGCTTGTCACTCTCAGAGTATCTCTATTGTCACTGAGTGAAGACAGACATCCCCTCTCTACCCTTAGGCAACCGTGAGCAGCTCACAGCCAGAATAAACTTATACAGTGGTTTCATGGACCAGGAGTGAGGCAGGAAGGGCCAAGAGGGGGAGTGGTGGGTGACTCCAGAGACAGCATCTAGGGACAAAATAGAACTCAGAGCCATGCTGGCACTTGAGGAAGACTATATATCCAAGGAGCTGGGAGTAGGGCTGAGTCTAGGAGCCGGGAAGAAAGGCTGGCCATGGGTGGTGCTTCCCACGGGTGGGGTGGCTGCAGCCATCCCTGGTTCCCAGCGTACGCCTGGACAAGGATGGGCGCCTGGCAGAAGAATTCAGATCAATACCACCAGCCTTCCCAGCTCTCCCTACTCTCAAATTCAGTCAAATCACAGTTTAAACTGGAGAGGTACACGGCACGATGAATGGCTCCTGAGTCACCCACCAGGGACATTAGCTTTGCCCTGTTCTCTTTGTGGAAAAAAACTTGGTGCTTGGGTTCTGCCCCTGCCTATTCTCAGCCTTCCGTTCCAGCCCGGGAACTTGGAGGTTTTCTCGCATTAATTTCAGACGTTGTGTAAATATCAGACATGGGATTTTAGAAAGGCGTGTCTTTCAGCCCAAACTTTCCATCAGGCCCAAGTGCCTTTCTTGCGGCAGAGATCTTGGGCCAAGAGCTGAGCTCCTTCTACTCGGCGCTGACTGCCAACCTGGCAGGACAGAGCGGTCCC
>NW_006430726.1:2670675-2675296 GCF_000325575.1 Pteropus alecto | reverse complement strand
GCTGGCCCAGTGTTGTCTCAGTGCACAGTGGACAAGACCTCGTCATCCCATGGCCACCCTCCAGTGACACTGCTTTCCCTTCGTGGGGCACGTGCTCTGAAGAGCAGAGCGTTCTTTTTTGGACCTAACGGGGAAGGAATAATTGCTTCTTGTCTGGGGAAGTTCGAAGCACTTCTTGGCTTTCTTCCCTCCCCGCTCCTTTCCTCTGTCCAACTCCCACCGCGTGGAAAATTCTGCAGTAGGCCATGTGGGGGATCCAAGATGCACCCATGTGAATCTACCCCTGGGGCTCACTGCGTGGGACAGGAGACGAGATGTGTGAATAAATCTTACAATACAAGGAGCACCTCCCTCAATGAAAGGGTTCCGGGAGCCAAGAGGATGCAGAAATCGCTCCTGTTTGAGGCACATGGGAGAGCTCTGAAGAATAGGTGGCATTTGACCTGAGCCTTGACAGACGGGGACGCTATGGGCATGGAGAGGCAGAGAAAGGGCATTCTAGGAGAAAGGGATCGCATGAACAAAGGCATGGAGAGAGGAGTAGATCCAATTGGTGTAGGATCCGATAATCTAGAAACCAAGCTGGGCCAGATTCTAAAGCACCTCCATGATTAGGCTAACGAGTCTGACTGCATTCTGAAGCTGATGGGATGGCTACCGATACCAAGGAATGAACTAATCTGAGGTGTGTGTCAGGATGAAACCGCAGTCTCCACCACTATGGCCACTGCTCGCCCCTCCTCCACAAAGTCCTCCTGGTGCCCCATGCTGACTGAGTCCACCCCCCTCCATCAAAGCAGGAATACACAATGTCTGTAGCATTTGCCTGCCTCTGCAAAGAGATCGTGCCTGCCGGGGCATGCATCGGCTTCTTCATCCCTGGGTCTCCCTCATCCGTGAGCACCTATCGTATTACTTCTTCCCCAAATTGCCATGTATGGAAGGTCAACCCCAAGCCAGCACAGTACCCAACGGCAGTTTGAACAAATGCATCATCCCACTCGATCAGGCTGAGAGGGGGGTGCTGTTACTAGTCCCAGTTCAGAACAGAGGAGACAGAGGCTCAGAGGGGGTAAATAACTTACTGTGAATCCCACAGCCGGGGGTGGCAGGGCCAGAATTTAAACTTAAGTTGGTCTGACTTCAAAAACAGTGTTCCCACCCAGTTCCCCGTTTCCCACACACACGCTGGGAACGGGGGGGCTAAGTGCTGAGGATGGAGCCTGTCAGGAGCTCTCGTCACCCAAAGGCTTTTGACAATCGGTGGCCCCAGCTTTAAAGCGTAGATTCAATTAATAGACATTTGTTGGGTGCCTGCTACAGAAGGAGCCTGCTACAGGGATTAGGTTCAGCTTCAAAGTCTGCCTCAAAGCACCAAGGAAGCTTGAGGCTGTAGAATAAGGCCGAAACCCTCCTTCTAGTCAGAGTTTCTTTAATGACATTATCCTCACAAGAATGCTACCTTTCCTTCTTTTTAATAGATTATTTTTTAATTGTGGTAAAATACGCATAACATAAACTTTGCCATCTTAACCCATCTCTGGTTAGCGTAAAGAACTGACCTATGGGAGAATACGTCATTTATTTAATTTGTCTCCCCTGATGAAACTTCCTGTACCTCTCACTGGTCTAAAACATAGTAGCAAGTCATTAAAGGGTATTAAGGATTGGATTGTGTCCCCTGCAAAAAACTATGTGTTAAAGCCCTAACCCCTGGTACCTGTGAATGTGATCCTATCAGGAAATAGGGTTTTTGCCGATGAAATCAAGTTAAGGCGAAGTCATTAGGATGGGTCCTTAACCCGATGTGACATGCGTCCTTATAAGAGGGGAAGACAGCCACGTGAAGACACAGACACACAGGGAGAATGACAAGTGATGATGGAGGCAGAGCTCAGAGTGACACGGCTGACAGCCAAGGATGCCAAAGAGCGACAGCCACTACCAGGAACTAGGAAGAGGTGAGCGATAGAACTTGAGGCTCCAAACGTGGCAGAACCTAAAAATACAAGTTCATTCCTAAAAGCAGCTGCTTCCCAACGACGTCCGAGTGAATCATCATGAACTACTAAGGGAAGCTGGGAAGAGGGGGCGGTTGGCATAAAGAGAGTTGGCATATTCCTCTCCTTAGCTGCGTCACCGGAGCCTCCCATTGATGACAGAATATGAGCCGGCTCTGGGTGGTGGCCACTCTCACTGTGTAGAGTCCTTGAGCCATGGCCAGGTGAGACGTGACTGCTGAGGTGGCCAGGATAGGTGGGGACTGTTCCTAGACAACTGCCCAGTTCAGTAGACAGAGCACTGGGAGGTGGGAAATTGAGTTCTAGTTCTAGCTCTGAAACCATCCAGTGTTACATCCCATGGCAGGACATATTCTTTCCTAGGTTTCGGTTTTCTCGTTTATGACAAGAGCAGAATGAACCCTATCAGTGGCTTTCAAAAGACATAACATTGGAATTATTCTGATAGGATCTGGCACAGGGACCCCCAAAATCACTGCTCCTCTTGACTCATCACTGTGGTCCCTGTGGGATGTCATGGGCCACCCCCTCCCCCCTTCTCAATTCTCTGGATCATGGTTCAAAAAGCACTAGACTGAAGCCATTTGTCTGGTCAGCAGACTTTTACTGAGCACCAACTGTGCGCTAAGCATTTTCTAGGTTTTAGAGATAGGAGGTGATCAAGACAGGGCTCCTGTCCCATGCAGCTTTTGTTCTTGATGGGGCCCGGGAGGGGGCAGCCACCACCACCAAGGTAACCAACCAACCAGAGACTTTCGGACGGTGATGAGCTACAAAGAAAATGCAACAAAGAGCTGCTGGGGTGTGGGGTGGGGGTGTTTATTTTCTTTAAGTTGGGTGGTCAAGAAAGGCCCCATGTAGGAGGAGGTGACATTTGGACCATAATGATTCAGCCATGCAAAGCTGCGTAGGAAGAGCATCCAGACAGGGGAGGCCCCGAGGTGGTGATGAAGTGAAAAGCCAGTGGCTGAGGCAGGTGAGTGAGGGGAGGGCAGACCAGGGGACTGGGCTTCATTCTAAGTGTACAGGACCACATCTGCGAGGTCTGCAGAGAGCCTCTGCAATCCCCAGGGGGCTGAGGAGGGACATGCAAATAAACTTCAGGGATTGGTGCATATTCTAAGGGCAGTGACCAGGGACAGTGGGACTAGTTACCTTTTTCCAGCCACTGAGCGGTGCCAGAGCCTCATCTGGAGTACACGAGTCTTACTGACCCTTGTGGGTTAACCCCGGAGCCCTGGAGGCGGCACCGTGGAGCTCCCAGAGAGGAGAGCAGAAGCGAGGGCCGAAGCAGGCAGAGACAGCCGCTCGGAGCCAATGCGAGGACCTTCCTTGGCTAACGAGGCCGCCCCCACCCCCAACCCCAGCCCTACACAGCACTCGTCTCCCTCAGAAATGGGTAGGCAGACAATCTAAGCAATCAGGTTCCCCACAGCACGGGACCTGCTCTGCTAAAACATGAACATAGCAAGTGACGGCAGAAGCCACTGCAGGCTAGGTTGAGGAAGGGAGTGGGAACCCCAGAATGAGGCTGTCTCAAGTGGAATTGGCGGCCCAGGGAAGAGATGAAGAAGCCTCCTAGGTGGGCTGTGTGGGCCTGGGGTGAGTGGCTGGGGGGTCACCCAGGGATGGAGTGGTGAGGATAGGGGACAGAGACAAGCATGTAGACAGCTCTGCTCGGCTCCAAAGGGCGCCTTCACCTGGGGGGTGCTGTTCATAGAGACCTCTGCCGAGCATCAGGAGACTGATGCCCTTGGAAGTCGCACAGCTAGAAGAGCACACAATCAGGCCCTGGCCCACTGCAGGGGGTGAGGGTGTATGTGTGTGTGTGGCATGCACAGCCAGGCCTGGAGAGAGAACTTGTCCAGAGGTAGGACTCAGCCCCAGTAAACTACACTGAGCGCCCTCCCTCCCTCCCCGACTTTTGCTTTTTAATCCAGGAAACAATGGAACTAAAATGAGCATCTGGCAGGCCAATCTGTAGAAGGAAGGTGGCAGGTCGGAGTGGAAAAGGAGAGGTCGGGCCCAGCCCTGCACTAGGGTGGAGAGGGCTTGCCGAGTCAGTGACTACGTGGGAGATTTGGGGTCTTAAGCCCTGCCTGGTGGGAGTCTCCCCTTCTCTGAACTGCCCATGGGGCCTGGTGTGGAGCCTCATTCTTGCTGAGGGATCAGACCTGGCCGATCGCCTAGACCAGAATCTCTACAGACTTGGGGAGTCCCTCAGTCTGCTCTAGGAAAGCAAAGTTCCCTGGTCAAATTCGATGTGAGAAAACTGGAGATTTCCAACGTCCATCAGTATACTGAGACGTCCTGCGGGAAAGGGCCCATTTTATCCTGCTTAACCCTTGGGAATAAGTCCCTTCTTACCTGCAAGGCCTATGCACCTTGTCTGGAAGGAATGTTCTGTGGCACCCACTTTGGGGAACCTTGGCTTAACTTCATCTGCCTCTTGGGATAAATGTTACTTTAATCTAGGGTCAAGGACAACTACGTTAAGGAAGCGGGGCGCCTGTCTCAGGCAGGAGAGAGGACAGAGGGAAGCTGGCCTTAACCTTGTCCCTCCCTGAAAAGACAAACTGAGGGGAGTGGCTGTAGTTCTG
>NW_006430726.1:2667128-2670638 GCF_000325575.1 Pteropus alecto | reverse complement strand
AGAGGCCAGGCTAGAGGGTGGGGCTTAGATCCAATTGCAGCTAGAGAACAGTTTAGGACTTTAAATTAGGGGTTCAGAAACTAGGCTGCATTGTAATCACCTGGGGTGATTTCAAAAAACATGGATTCCTACCTTGGTCCCCACCCAAGCCCCCTGGGGCAGAGGGGCACATCAGGGCTCAGACATCCCTGTTTTTCAAAATCTCCTCGAATGCTTCTGGATCTAGGGACCGAAGACCTCCAATGATGGCCTCCAGGCCCCTATTTTAGCTGACAAACATCTACTATATCCTTGAGTCATCCTAAAATCCAGGTGTTCCCCTGAGCCATCTGGATATCATGTCAAAGTGAGGGGGTTTGTGGTGGGTAGGAAGGGAGCACCTGGTCAGGGAGGGGAGTATGAGGGGTAAGGTCAGGCCACCGTCCAGGCTTTGCTGGGGAAAATGGCCCCATGTATGACCTAGGGTGGAGGCTGGGACAAGGAAGCCCAAGTTTTCTGAGGGAGATGGGATGCTGGCTTCTCCCTTGCCTTGGACAGCTAGCTCCCTTATAAAGGGCTTTCTTCTCTAAAGAAGCCCGGCAACCAGCAAAGGCCTTGGAGGGACAGGTGAGGTGGTCCAAGGGTGGACAAAGGTGGCCCCAGGACAAAATCTGTCCACAGTTGGGTTCTGATGAGATGGCACAGTAGTTTGGTGATCCGGTGCCTTTTACTGGTCTGAATATGTGACAGAGGGGGAGGAGTTTTAGCAGTCCCCGTTGAAACTGTTTCTTTGCCAAAAGCAGACACTCCCCACATCCCCCAGTCCAAGAGCCCACCTCTCTCTGGGACTGTCTCTCATCTGCATAATAAGGGAGGTAGGTGATTTCTCTGTCTCCTAAGACCCTTTCTGATCTAATGCTTCAGGATTCTAAGGAGGCTCAGGGAAGCTTGATGATTCCCCACATCTACCCCTTTAGCTAGTGGCTTTCAGTTAAGCCTTAATTTATTGTGACTTCAACTCCATGCGGTGGAACTACGTGCCCCATTTGACAGATAGGAAAATGAAGGTATTCAGTGATGTGCCTGCATGAGATAAGTCTCTGGGTTCCCGATCCTGATTTGGCCCTCTTTTCAGAAGTTTGGCCTTCCTCAGTTCTGATGTCCCATCGGCACCTCCCACTGGCCGTGGGATCCTGCCTTGGGGCTGTCACAGCTTAATTGCTGTATCTGAAGTGACCTCTAGAGAGCGCTGTCTCCTGGTGCTGTAACTGGACCCTGGACCTTGGGGGACCCAGAGGTCCTGGCTTCTTCTGGTTTGCTTGGGATGAGGAGTGGCTCCTTCAAAGTGGAGGACCACCCACCTGGGTTTTGTGGCTACTCTCCTTGTCAACAATTAAAAGGAATTTATAGTGCGATGGTCCATTCATTTGCTCATTCACTCATTCATTCATTCGACCAGCCTGGCTCTGTGTGTCACGCCCTGGATTAGGTACAGCGCACACCAGATATCAAAGGTTCCTGCTTAGGCTCCACAAGACACCTTCCCGGACAGTAATTTCTCACTGGATCTTGACCTGTGAAGGCAGGCCTTAGCATCTCCACCTTACAGATAAGGAAGCCAAGGCTCAGAGAGGTGAAGCAATTTTCTCATGTCGCACAGCAGTCAGTACCCAGTTCCTACGGCTCCAAGTCCAGTGCTCATCTCATTGCAGACCTTATAGGATGTACAGAGCAAACCCTTCCCCAGTCTTCTCACCCCTTGCTGGGAGCCGTGTGTAGGGGGAGATGTTGACCGGCACGGCCCTCTTCCCCGAGCAGATGGCATTACTGTGGCAACCGTGCGCCAAACGGGAACATTCTTTGGCCTCTCGATCACATGTCCACACCTGCTGATGCTATAATTTTCCAGCAAGTGACCTTTAAAAGCCTCAAAGATAATAATAACAGCTGCTATTTTATTGCAGGCCTACTTCGTGCCAGGTCTTCATTTGCTTTACCTTGAACTCTCTCAATCATCCCACAAGCTCCCTCTCCCAGATGCAGAAACCGAGGCTCAGAGAAGTTAAGTGACTTGCCCAAGAGCTCACAGTTGAGATTTTAACCTAGATTTCGGCCACCAAAGTCCAAGTTCTTTCTACTTGACAATGCTGGTCTTAGCCTTTTTATTCTTTTCTTTTGTCATCCGCCCTTCACTGCCTGCCAAACTCTCCCTCCTTCCTCCCCACCCCCAGTCTTTCTGCTGCTGCACACAGTTGGGCATGGCCTGGCTCAATGACTAAATGGTCTGGAGCAGGGTTTCTCAGTCTTGGCACTATTGATATTTTGGGCTAAATAATTCTCTACTCTTTGGGGGAAGGTCCTGCACATTCTAAGTACTCAGCAGTCCCCCTGATCTCTACCCATCAGATGCCAGTGGTATCACCCTGCTGCCGTGGTGACAATAAAAAAATATCTCTGGACATGGCCAAATGTTCCCTGGGGGGCAAAACAGCCCCCCAGTTGAGAATCACTGTATAGAAATGAGAGGTCAGGGTCAAGTTGGTTACAGCCTGTCTTTCCCAGGAGACCGTGAGCAGCGGAAGGGCGGGAAAAGTGAATTATTTTATTCACTGTGTGTTATGTAGCAAGCGCTGCTAAAAGAATGAGTGAATGAATGAATGAACAAATGAATGGTTTCCGTGGACATGCTATGTTTCGGGACAAGGGCCTAAAGGTCTAGGTTCCCGTCCAGATCCCCACTGACTTGCTCTGGGCTGGTCTGGGGCATGCGCCTTCTCCTCTCTGGGCCTCGGTCCCGTTTGCGATCTCTGAACTGAGGGTCATCAGAGGTCCTGAAGACCCCAGATATCTGTGATCTGGGAACAGCCATGTCCACCTCAGAGGCCCCGAGTCTAGGGCTGAGGATGGGCTGTCTCTCAGGCTGGACATGGCAGACATGCTCAATCCTGAGTTTCTCTTTCTTACTCCTCAAGTCAAGTCAGTTACAGAGGGACAGGCAAGTGCCCTCTCTACCCTCCCTGAAGCAACCCTATGCAGGAGAGGTGGCTTCTTTTTTGGGTGTGTGTCTTAGAAGGAAAACATGTAACCTCAAAGGTAACCAAATATCCAAATCATGATGGCCAGCATCACACACCCCAAATCCACCTATTCATAAGTTTAACAAAAAGCTTCTTTAGGATACACTGTAAGGCCATTGAGAGGGAGAAAAGTCACCTCTCACAGGCCCAGGCCAGCCCGCAGGGCCCGCCCTTCCAGTTTTTTGGGTGTGTGTCTTAGAAGGAAAACATGTAACCTCAAAGGTAACCAAATATCCAAATCATGATGGCCAGCATCACACACCCCAAATCCACCTATTCATAAGTTTAACAAAAAGCTTCTTTAGGATACACTGTAAGGCCATTGAGAGGGAGAAAAGTCACCTCTCACAGGCCCAGGCCAGCCCGCAGGGCCCGCCCTTCCAGCAAGCTTACACACACACACACACACACACACACACACACACACACACACACACACACACACACTCTCTCT